>NC_044350.1:1813650-1887979 GCF_007364275.1 Archocentrus centrarchus | reverse complement strand
TATATATATATATATATATATATATATATATATATATATATATATATATATATATATATATATATATATATATATATATATATATATATATATATATATATTATATATATATATATATATATATTATATATATATATATATATATATATATATATATATCAGGTGTGTTTATATATATGTATAAACACACCTGACAATTAGTCAAATAAGGCTTAAACTAGTTCAGGGCAATGCCACAAATACGGATACATTGCTCACGACATGAGGCAAAGATTTTATGGTCCACTGTATCAAATGCAGCAGTCAGATCGAGTAATACAAGTACAGCAGAGTAGCCAGCATCAACAATTCATTAAAGGTCTTTAAAAACTCTTAGAAGAGCAGATTCTGTGTGATTGAGTTCAAAGTCAGACTGAAAAACCTCACCAATATGGCTGTTATGTAAGAAGGACGGCAGCTGCCGGCAAACCACTTTCTCTAATACTTAAGATAGAAAGGGAGAGGTAGAGATTGGTCTATAATTTGATGGATCTGTAGGGTCAAGATTTGTTTTCTTTGTGAGAGGATGTACGATTGCATGTTTAAAGTACGCTGGCACCGTTTCTGAGACTAAACAAGCATTTAGAATTGTTAACATTGATGGCTCAATTACAGAAAGTGCAGAAAGTGAAGCCAGTTCAAAGTGACTGAATACAGCAGTGAAGGTCAAAGAACTTGGTACATCATTATTGTATAATGTAGCATTAGTTCTGAGAAATGAGAAAGTTTAGAAAGCTGTCACAGTGCAGGAGACATACTTGGAAATACAGAGGTAGTGTGGGTTAAGGACAGAATTAATTGTACCGAAGAGGATTCTCGGTCTATTGGAGTGAGAAGAAAGCAAATTGGAAAAGCAATTGTTTCTTGAGGCCTTGACAACCTCATGATATCTGTTTAGAGAGATTCTTAAAATTTCATAAGACACTTGACATTTATCTTTTTCCCACTTCCTTTCTGCTCTCCTGCATTGTTGTCTAAGTGCCTGGGTAGACTCATTTAGCCAAGGCTGATGTTTTTATTTAAGGCAGCAAGATTTCAAAGGAGCAACAGAATCAGGGATAGCAGTGAAAATATTAGTAAAAGAATTTAAGGCTTTTTCTGCATGTGCATATGATAGAGGCCATAGAGCTTGAAGGTTCAACACAGAGAAACTATAGCAAACTGGTGAGCAGTGGTTGATGTAATGATGTGAGAGAGCTGAGCATGAGTACTGGATGTGGTTCTTACCTCAGGGACATTGATTTAAAAAATGGCATGCATTTGGTCAGAGAAAGTAGCATCCTCAACCATTGCAGATATGCACAGATATGCCAAACATCAGAACCAAATCACGTGTGTGGCCCAGATCATGGGCAGGTCCAGTGACTAACTGTTCAATGTTAAAAGACACTAAACAAATCTTTAACGGATATTTAACAGTTGGCTTCAAAGGACAACAAACTTGAATATTTAAATCACCAAAAATTTAAATTTCATATTTTGGTGCAATTTCAGTTAAAAATGCAAAAAATTAAACAAATCATTGCTAGATTCAGGAGGACAATATACCAGGGGACAAAGTGTTCTCTGAGGCTGTACAAATTCAACCTGCTGCAATTCAAAAGTAGAGAAAAAGTCACTTTTCACTCAGTGGCAGGAGAATTCATTCTTAAAACTCCCTGTCAATTAACCTGGGAGAATTAATAAATCTATTATCTGTCAAAAGATCAGAAAAAGTGCTGGACTTACCAGTCAGCCAGGTCTCAGTCACACAGACATTATTCAGTCATGTCATCTAATATAAAGATTTTATTGGTGATTGTAATGATTTACTCCCCAGCGAAGGTCACTGTAGGTCTTGCATGTCAAGTCAGGTACCTGCCACTCAGGTACGAAGCAGTAAGCAATAAGTTTGAATGGGGAAAAGGGGAAGAGGACTTAATGAAACTTGATGTCAACTGGGAGGGCTAGGGCCAGTTGTGTTGGACAGCCAATAGAAGAAGAATGGTAAATGGACTAGTTCTTATATAGTGCTTTTCTACTCTGTCTGAGCACTCAAAGCGCTTATACAACACGTTTACATTTACCCATTCATACAAGCACTTCCATATGTATCTAAGCTAAGTGCTTACTGTCTAACATTCACACACATTCATACTCTGACATTTGCGTCGGAGAGCAACTTGGGGTTCAGTGTCTTTCCCAAGGACACTTTGGCATGCAGCCCGGAGCAACCAGGAATCGAACTGCCGACCTTCAGTTCACAGAAGAAAGGCTAACTCATGTAGCTTGTTAAGAGTCAAACACATGAGTAGAACTGAATTGTGTATTGGAAGTTGGCCGTGAGTACATTTTCTCCTTGCTTCTTAAAGTCAAGGTCGTCTTGTCTAAAGAAGTAATGCTGATTCCAGAACAGGTTAATTAAAATAAAACCAATTTTGAGCACCTTACAAGTTTACTGAAGTCAGGTGTGGAGAATGAGAATCTTACTGAAGCGACCACACCCACAGCCAAGCGTATGAATAGGAGTAGATATTAACATGGACAATCCAACTATTTTAAGATACATGCAGGTCTAAATTAATAATAAAACAAAGAAGTGCTTTTTGAAAACACCCAGTTTAATGTTTTGGCACAGGCTACCCAGGAAGCAACCAGTTCTTCCTTCCTTCTTCCTCTCTGCTTTCTGGTATGTTTCTGATATTAAGTAACCGTAAGATATTTTCAGAACTTACAAGAGTCTCCTATTTTTCTTCTCTCTCCATAAAAGCTGAGACACACAGCTCCAGCTGGTCACAGTTGCACCCTGTGCTTCATCCTTGACTGTCGGTGCTGAAAGCAGATTGTATAATCTAGCTGATAGGTTTTCATGGCACAGCATCAAGTGAATTTAGTGGCAGTGCTGAAATGTATTTTAGCCTATCTTTGAGGAATGTGTACATGATTTAGTCTCTTCGTATAGATTTTGTTTCTAATGGTACTACATAGTGAACACACCAAAAGAGTCTACAGCTGTGCTAGTGGCTCTGTTAAGCTTTACCTGTTGTTAACTTTCATACACTTGCTCTGATGACTTATATTTAGGTTATTTTCTTCATCTATGTTGAATTGATTTCTTTTAGCCTGCCATGCTCAGACTCCAGTCAAGTTGCTGAAGCTTATAATAGCAGCAGGGGGAATGTGAATAGGAGGTGGAAATGTGTGTGAGTCTGTATGTGTGCGCAAGGCCCCACAGATGCTCATATATCACTGGCTGCTGTCTTTGTTAAAGTGGGTGGGTCAGCAGAGATGGATTAAAATGAAAACCAAACTGAGAGGAAATTGTTGGAAGTGCTGGAATTAATACTTGCTTCAAGTCAAGGGGTTTTAGTTTAACCTGCCCTCATGTAGCTGCAGTTATGTGACTGTGTTCACAAAAGAGGCAGCAAAGGGGACAATGAACTGAATGAAGCAAAACCACAGTTCAAGGACACAGAAAACAGCCTCTCAAGGATAATATATTCTGTGTTTGTGTGGAATGTTCACACTATCCCTGCTGCATAATAGATAGTGTGCATGTGTTGGGGTGTGTTTGTGCCTGTGTATGTTGTCACAGTTGTTTACGGCAACATCCTTGAATCTCAGCTGGCGTTTTAATCACAGTGCGGCATCAGGCAGCAGCGCCGCTTTAAGTGGATGGAACGAATTGTTGTGTCACACTGTGAGGTGGAGTGTGACTTGAAACCACAGGGAATTATCAAGGGGATGATAAAGGTTTCCCCCACTTCTCTATCTGGTTTCAACTTGACTTGAAAAACTTTTAATTATGTACTTTTCTTTGTCAGGGTGTAATCCCATCGCGCACAGAGCTGAGATATTCCAGACCAACAAGAGGGAAATGGGCCAAATGGTTTCATGAGATGTCTGCTTTTGGCTCCGTTATCTAAGAACAGAGAATGCACAAATAGTCATGATTAGGATAAAAAAAAAGTACTCACAGGATATTGTTTGAAAGAAGTGAAGAATTTCACTTATAATAGTTCCTTGTAATACTGAGGGGTGTGCTAGAAAAACACGATTGCTATACAATATGCACTGCTAAAAAAATAAAGGAACACTTTGAAAACACATCAGAGCTCAGTGGGAAAAAAGTCTTGCTGGATATCTACACTGATATGGACTGGGTAATGTGTTGGGAATGAAAGGATCCCACAAAGTTTGATGGAAATGAAAATTATCAAGTTACAGAGGGCTGAATTCAAAGACACCCCAAAAATCAAAGTGAAAAAATCATGCAGTAGGCTAGTCCATTTTGCTGAAATTTCATTGCAGCAGCTCAAAATAGTACTCAGTAGTTTTTAAGACTTACATGCTTGTACGCATGCCTGAGAATATCAGGCTCCTAATGAGACGATGGTGTCCTGGGGGATCTCCTCCCAGATCTAGACCAGGACATCAAGGAACTCCTGGATAGTCTTAGGTGGAATGAAACATAATGTCCCAGAGGTGTTCTATTGGATTTAGCTCAGGTGAGCATGGGGGCCAATCAATGGTATTAATTCTTTCATCCTCCAGGAACTGCCTGTACTGTATACTCTCACCACATGAAGCTAGGCATTGTCGTACACCAGAAGGAACCCTGGAGCCACTTAAACACCACAGAGTCGGATAATGGGTCCAAGGTTTTCATCCCGATACCTAGTGCCATTGCCTAGCCTGTAGAGGTCTGTGCATCCTTTCATGGATATGCCTCCTCAGACCACCACTGACCCACCAGAAAATCGTTCATACTAAACAATATTACAATAATAATAATAATGTTTTCTACAGCTTTGCCAGACCCTTTCACATCTGTCACATGTGCTCAAGGTGAACCTGCTCTCTCTCTAATTGACTTGATGCTATAACCTAATTTAAAGGGGACACATCATGCAAAATCCATTTTTTTAGCCCTTAAATACATTTTTTTGTGTACTTTGAGTGTCTAGGAGTGCAGAAAATTTACATTTATTCTCCCTTGGTGGTAGATATCTTTATATTCTTTTTGAGTCATATTTTTCAGTCTGTTCAGTTTTCTCTATTCCCTGTTACATTTTCTTGCCTATTACGTCACAGTATTTGCTGTGGAACTGCTAAACAAGGTCATGGACTTCCAGCTAACCAATTTCGTGAATCTGCCATTTTTTTCTCGCAATTTTTTAGTCAAAGTTCAATTATGCCGAAGTTGCAAGTAGACAAGTCAAAATGTTCGGTTGTTGGGTGTATTAACCCACACGATTCCTTACACTGGAACTATGAATATCTGTGGAAAACATCACTGTCATCACTCTTGCCATGGTATTGCAGTGGTTAGCACTGTTACGTCACAGCATAAAGGTTCTTGGTTCAAACCTTGGCAGGGGCCTTTCTGAGTGGATTTTTCATGTTGTCCTTGTGCCTGCATAGGTTCCCACAGTACAAAAGCATACATGTGAGATTAACTGGTGATTCTAAATGGGCCAGGAATGTGAGATAGATGTAGTGTACAGAATAAAGTGCTATGATAATGTTACAAATGTGATTTGTAGTCTAAAACCTTTTGAGTGGTCAGAAAGACTAGAAAAGTGCTATATAAACACAAGTATCTACACTATTGTGCTATGTTTATTTATTACAAAATAAGATGTGTTTTCTCTAAGATTTAATTTATATATATGCTACTTTATGAACACCACATGTTGAAGCTTATATTTCATAGTGACTGGCTTTTGTGTGATCAGTAATTGCAGTTGCCCATGAAATTAACTGATATTATTCTTGAAAGGAAACTTTGATTTCTGTGTGAAATCTACATCTGTTATGAATATGCAATATAAATTCAACCCCTGTTTGAATAAAAGCGCTCCATAGCTGCAGCTGTAGGCTTCTGCTTTTGTTAGACTTTCTTTGATTGGAATTATCCTTCTGCCTCTGCTCTAGCCTTGGCGAAGGACTAATTTGTATGTCCTTCTGTTTGTTTGTAAATCTGTAATGAAACTTGGTGAAGAGGTGGAGCACACAGCCCCCAATAACTTTTGATCATTAGAATTGGTGCAGATCAGTATCAAGGACTAGATTCAGGACCGGAAATTTTTTTCCGGGCCTTTGTCAGCAGAATTGCACAAAACTATAATCCCTGTTTTTAGTCAAACATGGTGGCAAGATGGATGGAAAAAAAAAATGTGAGATTAATTTTTTTTTTTTTTTCAGTTTTTGATCTTGATTGCTTGATTTTAATTCTGAAATAACCCTTGAACAATAAGGCAATTTCCAACTGCTTTATTTCACTGCTAATTTCAGGATTTAATTGTCCTTTTAATATTGAATCTGCAGGGGCACAGAAGCTTGATGTTACAGTTGACAGTTGTTACTGTTTTTTTTTTTTTTTATTATAGTCAGCTCAACTTTGAAAATAATGCATTTCAACAAGAAGTACAGCACCATTCAGAGCCAACAGCAAACTTCCATCTCCAGCACTGGCACAACTTTCATTTTGGAATTATGTGGCAAAGTGGAAATAACAGAGGATCTCCTATGAAGCATGCACACTAAGAAATAGAGGGACGAGAATGGACCTAAAAAGGTACGAAGGCTTTGTCGCTCCAGCTGTACCCTAGTGGAGTACAACATTGTACCTCTAAATCTAGGAACAATTTTGTACCTTATTGTCTGTACCTTTAGAAGAACATTTCTGTACCTCTGGTGACAAATATGTGCCTTTATGTACAGGTACAATACTGTACCCATTACAAAGGTACAAATTATGTACCCAATGAGGTACAGCTGGAGCGACATGGCTAATGGTACCTTTGAGAGACAAAAACAAACCCTTAGGTTCACAAAAATATTCTTTATTTATCAAAATGTATAATTTAACATCAGTTCATTCAGTTTAAAACAAGAACTGAACAGAAGACAGAAGAATGTAATGTTGAAAACAAAATATATACTGAAGGCTGTTATAAAGGCTTCACTTAGGCTCGTGCAGTGACATAACATCTACTCTACTTTCACCAGACTGGGCCCGGCACTGGTCATCACCGTCTTCCACTTATTATCCACCAGTTGAATGGTTGGATAGGGTGTAGCAGCATCTTTCTATATAAATTAAGAAAAAAATAAAAAATAAATAAATAACCAAGCAGCAAAAGACATTGTTCCAATTAATTTATGTAAAATAATTTAAAAACCTTAGTGTTAATTTACAAGTTTAAAATATTAAGTAATACAACTTTAAATATGTTAAATGGTGATCAAAATATCAATATAGTAAAAATAATTCCTTACTCGAGTCATTTTTCTTTCCTCTTCACTTATTTGAACACGATCTTACTACAGTTCAGATGCCTACCTTTCCCAAAGTGGTGTAGTGTTCAATCTTTTCTCTGAAGATGGATGGCAGGAGGATGAGTCCAGCCCTTAAGTCGATTCCTCAAATGCAAAAAAAGAAAAAAAAATCATACAGAGCGTAACTACAGCAGATCTACTTTCACATTTATTAGCAAGATGATTGTGACTACCTGGTAGATCTTCAGCCAGGGCATCTTTTCTTGCGTCACAGTACTGTTTTGCCAGCACAGACTTTCCCTGTGCAAGCTTAAGTACACTTGGCAAGACACCAGCAAAGCCGTCTTGACAGATGGCAGATGTTGAAGGGTGAATTCTGTCAACCTCATCAATACACTGTAGAATACACAAACACATTGTCAATTATTATTGTTAAAGGCAGCTAGTAATTCAAATCTAACCAAAATAACAAAAGCTAGAAATGCAGCTTCTAGTTCAAGTAAATTTCGCTGAGTTTTTTTTTTTAGGATAGATGGTGTAGCTGAGCTGAAGGGAGCTTTAAAGGAGACCGCACAGCTAATACAAGCCCCAAACAAAGTAGTTAAACAAAAAAAGATGGAATTACTTAGCTCTTGTGATAGTACTTCACTAAAATACTAATATTCTGAAATTGCAGAGAAGTTGGGTAATGCCCTGTGCACACAACATGCTAGGTACTGTTAGCATGTTAGTCTGAAATTTTAAATGAATGGAGACTGAGTTAGACCATGAACATGAATAGGTCAGATTACTTACCACTGAATCTTCTTGCCTCGTCTTCATTCATTTTTATTCCAGCTTTAGATATTTTTTGAATAAGTTCTTCGGTGGACAGGCTGCATAAAACCGGAGAGTCCGCCATTTTACATTTCTGGCGCCTTTTTTGTCGTCTGGGAGGAAACACCCCACCCAACACTGACTTCTACTGGTACACTTTTGTACCATTTGCTCTGACCAGTGATTTTGTACCTCTGATGGTCCAGAGTAAATCACCCCAAGGGTCCATCTCTGTACTTAGAGGGAACTTTCCTGATAAAAGTACCTTTTGGGTACAAAAATTTACCTTTATTTTTTGTGTGTGGGGTTAGGATGATTTTATGTGAAGTTTTGCATTTTTTTGTTTTTTTGTGTGATCTAGGCCACACCCATGCGGGAGTGGAGGTCCCACTCTAGTCCAGCTGCCAGGTATTTGGAGTTGAGTACTGGAAGTAAGTGATTGGCGTGGGTTTGGGGCCCTCCTCCTCTATAAAGGGGAAAGAATGGAGCAACACTGTGCGTGGGAGACAAGAAGTAAGGGGGCTGTAGAGCACAGGAGGGGCTGCTCAAAAGGGATCTGGATTAGAGACCTCAGTTGAGGAAAACACCTTTTTAAAGGAAACTCATCTTTTACTTGGTTGATTTGAAGTTTTTTTAAAAGGAATCTAGTTTCATTGGGAGGAGGTTTCATTTTAATTTAAAGTGTATTTGGAGTGCTTTAACGAAGGACTGGACGGGGAACTGCTAAGGAGAGCCTGCATGCAAAGGGAGCCTCAGGAGGGAAAGTCCACTGTGCCATTAGGAGGTGGCCAGCCTGGTGAAAGCACTCAAGACCTGGAGAGGAAAAGACTGAGCTACAGTCCCAGGATTTCATGTGGAACCCCACTCCCCACTAACACAAGGCTTTTTAAGATAACCCTGGTGGTGGTGTTGTTGGGCCCTGAACTCCAGGCCAGGATTGTACTGCCAGCACAGTACCACACTTTGAAAAGAATAAATTATTGTGAACCCTGTTTCCAGCGTGAGAGTGTTGGTCTTCTGCTGGTCACTCCTAGAACCCATTCCTTATACTGGGGCAGATTTGGCTCACTTTGTAACAAGTATTTTTAGCCAAGGCTTGATGTCAAGAAAAAATGGTCAGTTAAAGCGAGATTGCTGAACCACGAGAAAAAAAAAAATCAAGTCAGTACACATTCAGGGCTGCATCAACACAGTCGTGTTTTACTAACAAAAGCACTTTTTATTTATTTATTTATTACCAAATTTACTATTTCCATTCAGACTGCACAATATAAGTGTAAATCATACAGCATGCAGACACAGTGATGAGTGCAGATGGTCTGTAATTCTCAATATCTCTTCAAACTGTGGCCAAGTGTCAGGACACCGCTGCATTGCAGGCAGAAATAGGACCCAATGCAGGACTTGAAAAACAGGATCAGACTCATAACAGCTTTTATTGCTGAAGTGGCTGGACTGGACATCAGGCGGGAATAATAGAACTTTATGCAAGGAATCCACACAACAAGAGGGAAAACACGACAAAGAACAGAAGGAAGACTGAAAAAATAAACACAACTCGTGATACTGAGAGAATGGGAAACAGGTGGGAACACGGCTGGGAATAACAAACATAATGACTAGGGAGGAACCAGATACAAGACACAGAGCAGAACAGCAAAATAAAACAGGACGAGAGCCACAACTGAATATGGAGACAAAATTAACTTGGCACAAAACGCAAAAGATAACAAAACTCAAAACTCTGGCTCAACGATCCAGAGCCCAGGCACCAAGAAAATAAGATGCATTCATACTGTACTTGAGTTTAATCTGTGGTCACATGTAAAGCACACAGTGAATATGTTTGTGCTTGTGTGATAGCTCATACCGTTCCCCAAACCTGCCGTGAATAGAAAAAAAAGATCTTTAGAAAATAAAACACAAATTTAGAAGTAGAGGCAAAATATCCTGAAAACTTGCTTGTTAGTGTGCAAAGGGTTTATCAGAAAATAAAGCAAATGCATGAAAAAGCAACAACAAAGCATCACTTCCAGCAGTTTAAGGCGGAGCACAAACAGAGAAAAGGGCACAGAGCCTCTGCTCTACCAGGTGAGCTCTCTCTGAGAAATGACTTCATATATTTTCTACATTTTCTACTCCAGGTGCGATTTTAATACAGTTACCAAGATTGTTTTGTAATTCATCACTGAATGAAAAGCGCTGTTTCCCCTGAGAAATTAGATGGCAGGCCGACTTCTTATTAGGAAAAGAATGGTGATTTGCCTCCTGAGCACAATTCCTCTTTTCTCCTTCTTTATATGAAAATTAGGATTTGTGGGAATCAGTTCTGGGGCCAGTATCTGACACAGCTGCTGAGATTAATCACCAGCATGTGACCGAATGCAAAGGGTTCAGCAGATCAGATCTTACTCTATGACTGTGTGATTAACTTAATGTTAACATCAAGTAAGAGAAAATCAAAAATCATGTAACTTGTTGCACGAAGCATTTTTGAAGACTGAAATACCAAATCCTGACATTTCAAAAGTTTTACACGGAAGCTGTGTGTATATATACAATGCCATGAAAAAAGTATTTGTATTTTGTGTGTTTGATTTAGAGGTGGACTTGCTGGTGTGAATCTAATCATTGACTTGGTGCAAAAACATGGTGGAGAAACAAATATTTTTCCATATTTTGTCACATTATAACCACAAACATAAATATATTTTACTAGAATTTAATGTTAAAGACCAACACAAAGTGGTGTACAATTGGGAAATGGAACGAAAATTATACATGATTCAAAACATTTTAACAAATAAAAAACTGAAAAGTGCAGTGTGCACAAGTATTCAGCCCCCTTTTCTCTGAGTGCAACCAATTGCATTCAGAAGTTGCCTGATGACTGCTAATGACTAAAAAAAGTCCATCTGTGTACAAATACAGCTGCTCCATGACGGCCTCAGAAGTTGGTTAAGAGAATATTGCATCATGAAGTCCAAAGAACACAGCAGACAGGTCAGGAATAAGGCTGTGGAGAAGTTTAAAGCAGGCTTAGGCTATAAAAAGATTTCCCAAGCTTTGAACATCTCACGGAGCACTGTTCAATCCATCATCTGGAAATGGCACAAGTGTAAACCTACCAAGACTGATTTTGCATTGTACATTAACTTTAAATGTTTTATGTTTCTCTTTTTTTCATCAGCGTGACCTGTGATGTTATTGTGAATGAGAGACTTGCATTTTTGTACTGCGCCAAGTGTCTCTTATCAAGACCCCTGGGAAAATATTGAAGAACACTGATATTCACTTATGGACAAGGGCTACAATGGGATTTGGCAGCTGGGGGAACTAAAATGGAACAGAATTCATCTTATATAGAACTTTCCTACTTTCACTGACCACTCAAAGCATTTTACACTACAAGCAACAAGCCTTTGCCCCATAAGCTGCCACATTCTACAGTATATTACACTATGACTGCTTTACAGCCCCCAGTATAACGATGAAGTTTACCAACTTATACTAAAGTCAGCTTAGAACATTAAACCGATGAGCATGGACACCACAGTCTGCTCTGCAATATTAAAAATTGTAAAGCTTCACAGCCTACATGTTTCTGAATATGAAGCTGCTAAAGATAAGTACCACAACCATGACTTTATTGATATCTGCACTTCCAGTGATGGGAGTGACATTACTTGATCTAAGGATGCATGCACATGAAAATAGACTTTGCTTGACATTTACTTACTTATTAAATTGGTCATTCCAGCACACTTTAGTCCCTTTGTGAAGTGCTTGCTGGCTTATTTTTGATTTGGTGTCTTCAGTTTTTTTTCTTTTTAATGGAAATTAAAAATTAGCACAGGATTAAATGGGGCAGCAGTCAAATTTTCCAAGAGGACAGTAAACTATATTTTGACACATACTTAGTTTTCAAGTTTCATTCTGTTTTTTAAGCTCAGCCTTTGTTGTGAGGCATGTAATTATCATAACCATTTCCATATACAGCTACAAATAACAAAATGTTATCGCTTTTGTTGTCCAGCATCTTACCCCCCCACCCCCTTGTTTTTCTCTCTCTCAGCGGGATTCCTGGGAAGAAGTGTGGTACCATCATCTTCACAGCCGAGGAGCTCAGTAACTGCAGAGTTAGTATCAGCTCACACACACCTTATGATACAGGGGTCACTTTGTGACAGGGGTCACAAAGTTAAGCATGGCAGTCTGAATTCATGACAGTCACGTTCTGTGTTTCCATTTTTAACTTTGCTCAGTGAATTTCAATGACCACACAGACTTCAGGATAACTTTGTCATTTGCATCAAGTGGAGGGAAAGTCACTTCATACTCTCCCTTCAGTGTGACGAGGAGAGCTGCTTATGAATTATTTATCCCGTCTTATACTTTTCTTGACATGGTGGGTAAATAATTACACACTCAAAGAGAGAAACACATATGCACATATATATATATATGATTGGGAGGATCAGATTACTGATCTTTATATATATATATATATATATATATATATATATATATATATATATATATATATATATTCTTTCTTTCTTTTCAAAACGAGACCAAGAAACAGAAGAGGAAATACTTAAAGAATGAAAAAAAAACAACAACTTGGCTGTTTTAAAGTGTAAAGTATTATTGTTTTTAAACTATTGGATTAAAGGGGATTTTGAAAGATACATACTTACACAGTATGATTATTAATCTTAATGTTTAATAGATGATTAAATCACCCAACATATTGAGGAAGGCTCAAACTCCAAATATAAGTCTAGTCGTCAACATTGAGAATGTATAAGCAGACTACAGAAGAAAGGTGCATTTAGTGGAAAGTATAAACTATCAGCAGCCAGTGCTACATTCCTGCCTTCTGTATAGGATCTAGTTAAAGATTCACAGGACAAAAAACAAGCATTTCTGAAACATTATAAATTATTAAAATATTTAACACAATAATACAATCATTGTGATATGGTTATATGTAATAAGAATTATTTATTAATTATGTCTCACTTTTACTATTGTAATCTAATAATATATCTGGAATGCATTAGTAATTAGGTAATTTGTAGCTATATGTGTTCATAATCTTATAATGACAACTATGAATAAAATGTTGGAGAATGTTGGAGTCATCCTGCTATAAGCGACACATCCAGTGTTAAAGCCTTAAATAAGAATTAAAATTTCATGTACATCAGATAATGATTCTTACTTACTTCTGATTTCCTGTTGCCACTAGGTGGCACTATGAATTTGAGGTCATATTGACATATAGATGTGTCCAGACTTGGACGTGTGAAACCTGTGATAGACTGGATAATATCCACTTGAGATGTAACAATATAGTTTTGAAGCAAATTATCAAAATTCACTGTAATGTTATGGAGATATTCTTCAACAAACAGTCAAAGGCTTCACAATTTAGCATCAACAAGGTCTTTCGATTGAACTCACCAAACATCCCGCTGATTTGAGTGAATCTCTAGGAGGAGTTTGATAATGTACAATGCCTGAAAATGTGGAAAAAACAAACAAACAAAATTACACCTTAAGTTCAAAATGGCTGACTTCCTGTTGGGTTTAGGGTATGGCTCCAAGAGACTTTTTTGCATGTCATGAGACATTACATGATGCTGCCAAATTTCAGACACATAGATGAAACATATGTAGCCCCGGGGCTGCTGCTTTGAAATTTTCTAGGTGGTGCTATTGAACCAGTTTGTAACACCAACTAAATGGTAAATAGACTGGTTTTTAAATAGTGCTTTTCTACTCTACATGAGCACTCAAAGTGCTTTATCCAGCATGCCTCATTCGTACAAGCACTTTCTAGCTAACATCCTCACACTCCAATGAATGCATGGGGAGCAATTTGGGTTTCAGTATCTTGCCCAAGGATACATTGACATATAGACTGGAGTAGCCAGGGATCAAACCACCAACCTTCTGATTAGCAGAGGACCTGCTCTACCTCCTGAGCCACAACCATCCAATAAGACACACACTAATAAGACTCATAAAAAAATAAAAGCTTCCTCATGTCAGAAGTGTGTCATAAGTTTTTTGACTTATTAAGCATTTTTCACTTAAACAACAACTTCTTGTTTCATGGCAAATCGCCATGCCACCAGGGCATACTGTTTAATGAAAACTCACAGTTTTCACACACAAGTGTCATCAAGGTCTGAAGTTTATGCAGACCACTTATGGTGGATGTGGTTAACCTGTGAGGAGCAGTGCGTCAAAGTATAAAACATTTCCTGTTCCCACAAAAGTTGCTGCCTACTGGCCACGTACACATGTTCAGAGTGTGACTCTTATCAAATCTGTGATGTTTGGAGCAGATTGAACTATGTGTCTTTGAGTTACAGCAATTTTGTTATTCATGGCAAAACATCGAAATTTGGCACTGCTGACCTTCAATGAAAACTCAAAAGGTTCATAATTTAGCATCACCAATGTCCTGGCCAAATATGAAGTTTTGATCCAATAAAAGAGTTAAAAAAAAAGTGTAACACCTGGAGATGGTAAAACCAGCTCCGAAATGAATAATCTTACTATAGTGATCCTACATGTCTGTATATACCCTATCTCCTTCTTAATGAGTGGGACAATATGAATGAAATTTTGCATCTTCACACATATAGCGATTAATATCATCACAAAAAGATTTATTATAAATCCCAACTCTTTTGATTTTCATATATATTATGTTCATTTCATCATCCCCAACTTGCAGGCTTTGATCCATTCAGGTGTAGTATTGTGTGTTATGCTTAGTGTAATGGAAAAATAATTCTCTTATTGTAAAAAAAAACACCTGGGGAAGTTTCATGGTAAACTTTGTTCATTTGGATTTTTTATGCTTAAATAATTACTCTGATAATAATGTATGGAATATTGTAATACTTAAAGGCCATTTTCTCAAAATGAGCCAGAAGTTTCCATCTCAGCAGCATTTTTCACTCACCAAACCTCTCAAATGTTTTCTTCTTTATATTTTCAAATGTTTTACACAGGGATTTGTTCATACAGTGAACCCTCGTTATAACGCGCTTCACCTCTCCCGGCCTCGCTGTTTCACGGATTTTTTTAGTGCAGTTTTTTATGCTTTTTTTTTTTTTTAAACAGTGTATGAACGTGCATCGTGTTCTGTGTCCTGATTGGCTGTCAATCAATCTCCTCCGTCCCTCGTCTCTGTCGAGCACAGAATGTGTTCGGCTTGAAAACAGGTTTTGATCTTTGGTTTCCTTCTATAGTTCAATTCAATTCAATTCAATTCAGTTTTATTTATATAGCGCCAAATCACAACAAACTGTCGCCTCAAGGCGCTTTGTATTGTGGGTAAAGACCCTACAATAAAACAGAGAAAGAGAACTGTATAATAATTGTAAAAAATAAAGCTGACTACTTCGCGTATTTCGCCTATCGCGGGTTATTTTTGGAACGTAACCCCCGCAATAAACGAGGGTTCACTGTATACCATTTACAGCATTTTACATCTTATTCCTAAAAATATGGCATAAAAAATGTTTTCAAATACCTGAAAATAAAGAGGTTTACAAAATCCTCTCTTTTAAAAACTTTTACTCTAACATGCAAGCAAAAAGAAGAAGAAGAAAGAAATGGTGATATCTTTTATTAGTCTTTTCATCCCCATCATCTTTATTGCCCCCCCCTAGTGTCTTCTGAAGTATTGTGGCTATTGTGGCTCTATGGAGCGTGCTGGCTTTGCAGTCTCCATCTTTGTTGTATAATTTGGATACAGAAGGAGTAACACAAATGGTATGTGGATGGCATTAGGGGTTTCCAAAGACCTTTATTTTTACACTCATCTTGTAAAATGGGTTTTAGAAGCTAAATGAAAGTAAACACAGAAATTAACCACCTGGAACATCCATTTTGCCAACTGCATTTACGAATCTCCATTTGGGACAACTTCCTGGCTGACTTAATTACCCTACATCAAGCAGAATATTCATGCCAGCAGGCCAGTTTGTTTACCTATGTCAGGCTGTGGATAGCTTTCCATTTAGTTTGTGTTGGTGCTGGAGAGTGAGCTTGTTCTTTCCTTAATTTATTGATTGTTCTGCCTCCAGAAGTATAGTGGTTATCAAAGCAAATACACTTTTACTTACCAAACTGAGATTACCCTCATCATGGAAACATCAAGATAGCTTCAACAGGTTCACAACAGGCCTTCACTAAAAAGCAGGATTCACTACTTACTGGGGTACACTGCCATGATAACTTATGTTACACAGCTAACCTAAGCGACAAAGTCTAGTGACTAACCTCAGTGCACAATTAGTAAGAGTGTCTAGTCTTTCCCCGATGGGCATCTGCAAGAAATAGATTATTACAAGCAACTATAATCCTTGCTTTTTTTTTTTCTTTTAGACACAAGCAACTTAAAAAATGTTCAATACGCCTTAAAATTGCAATTGCTTACTGTCAGCAGATTAGACATGTGACCTTCCCATCTCTGGACAGCTGACAATGAGCCACAACCAAAACAGCTCATTATAAGGTAACATTATGCCAGCTAATACTAGGCTGGCGTGTCCCAGATATCAGGATTACACTCTCACATTGTATGAGAGTTTATTTGCCAAGTGTCCGAGTCCAAAAACATTAGATCCACTTCAAAGAAAGTTTTGCTAATGCAGGCTAACACCACCAGCTGACATCACCATATCCTCAACAACTCACCTCAGTACTGAAGTGACAGAAGTGAGTTTCACTGACTCATCAACTCATATTGGACTACTGGGAAACCCTGAGTTAACATCCAGCTGATAACCCTGTCTGTGATTGCTTAGCCTGATTGCTAATGTTAGGGTAAGTGAAGCCATATAAGAAACGGATGTGTCTCATCTTCCATTAGATTTACCTCCTCAATTGTAGATTACTATTTCAACAAATATGACTGACTATCAAACTGAAGCTCAACAAATGATCCATGTATTAAGGAGGTTAATGAGTCGTGGGCATAATCTACCCACACCAGGTGGTAGCTCCAGGTGGCTTGATTGGAGGAAGTCACACAACATAAGGGCTGTCTCCAGCTCCTGGTTCATCCTCTCTGTCTGCCCATTGATCTGGGGATGCAAACCAGATGACAGAATAACCTTTGCTCCGGTGGTGATGTAAAACTCTCTCCAGACCCTGGACGTAAACTGTGGGACACAGTCAGAAACAATGGCCCGAGGTATTGCACGAAGCTGAAAGCTCAGTGAGGATCTGTTCTTTTAGTTGAAAGTATAATATCTTAAGATCTTAAGTTCTTTTTGTTGATTGAACACCTGCTGGACAGGAGTGTCCCACTGAAAAGATATCTTGGGAGACGTTAGGGGTGAAACAACCTTGCTATAGTTCATAATAAACCAGCGTTAAAATTTTGCAAAGCACAGGAATCACTCGAGCAGTTTTCTGGTGGTGGGAACTGGCTCATTGCACCACGGCTTGTACCTTAGCTGGGTCAAGTCTTGTCTGCCGTATCTGGATTCATGCCCTTGACGAACACACACTAGAACCTAAATTAAATTCAGCACTAGTCAGTTCATTATTAGAATTGATTAATTCCAATAATGGCTCAGACCCATTGAGGTGCTCTGCCTCTCAGTAAATTAGTGATATAGGTAATCTTGGGAAAATCAGAGGAATAGGTCCGACAAAGTTGTTTAAATACCAGTGTGCAATGAATTAGAAAACCCTGAGTTTTTTCCAACTCACCCACAAGGGTTTCAGGTGAAAGCAGGGCTCTCGCAGAGGGTGGAGGCATAGATGGCAGGGGAGGTCCCGTAGGTCCTGTGGAGGTGGAAGCTGCAAGCAAGTGTTGAGGTTGGGTGCACATGAATTGCATCATACCTCTGATTTCTATTGCCTTTTTTACCAGGACTTCCTGGTTCACAGTGAGATGGCGAAGGATCAGCTCGTGTTCTCCCAATCGATCTCCTTGTGAAATGAGGGCTTTTTAAAACGAGTTTGTGTCCAGTGAGCCATTTTTCAATTTAGTTTATCTGTCAGTGTATTTGTCTCTAATGCTACAGTCTTGCATAAATCCACTCTTAATAAAAAATTAATATTAATCAGTGCCTAGACCTAAGCAGCAAAGAAAAGAAGAAAGTGCACGAAAAATAAACAATTTACTTAGAAAAGTGAAACAAAAGTACAAATGTCAAAATGAAGCATGAACTACAGTCTCCAGGCTGATACGCGGTCTTTGTAGGTCTTTGTAGGCCGCTCTTGGTTGCCAGTACTACTGCAGCTGGTGATTCAAAGCTCCAACACCAAAAGATAAACTGTGCATAAAAGTGAGCACCAGATGTCACAAATCTAAGTCCATGTCTTTATATCAGACTTTGGTTTTGGTTTTGCCGTTCAACAAATATATGGGAAACAACCCCTAACTGTGAAACTCTGAACTCTGATCTTTAAAAGTGCTCTAAGAGAAGAACAATTTACCAAAGTACATTTTTGATTAGGCTGTTATTCTAAAGCATCACTTAGATATTTTAAGCAATAATGCTCAAATAAGTTATGGTCATGAGTTCAGTCTGAAAAAATAAACTTGAAAATATACAGAATTGTAAATTAAACTGTTTTTGTTCTCCTAGGACATAGCCACTATGCAGTTTTGTGCAAACAAGTTGGATAAAAAGGATTTCTTTGGCAAGTCTGATCCTTTCCTTGTCTTCTACCGGAGCAACGAGGATGGCACGTAAGTGTGTGTTTGTGTTTGGATTGCATTAAGTGTTAGAGAAACTGTAAATCCTCTGATATACAGTCCATCTGGTAGCCTTTCATCTGAGGCCGGAGCGCTGCTCCGCTGTCCCAGCTCTTTCCTCATTACTGCCGGCGAGTAAAAAAACCTGCCAGCAGATTTGTCTGTTGGATCCAGTCCCACGAGGAGACCGAAAGCTTCTCGCCCTTCAGAAGGAAGAAGCAGTTATAGATTTTCTCTACACTGAGGCACTATGTTATAATCTGTACTGAGTTGTAGCTTTCTATATTTCAGACATATAGTTCAGGATGAAAACCTTCTGTTCACTCTGGGCTGTTTCTGGTGTCTAATGCAACATTTTATTCAGATAATAAGCTTCTGTGTGGGTTTAAGCCTTACCAAATGTAATTATTTAACTGTCGGATTGAAACTACAAACTACACATACAGTATACATACATTTTCTCCACTATTTCCAGTTCATCCTACTTCCCACCAACATGTATTTTATGATAAAAGGCTCCCCTTTCTGACATTTCATCTATGTTGAGATTTCCCTTTTTTATTGTAGGTTTACGATCTGCCATAAGACTGAGGTGATCAAGAACAACCTGAACCCTGTCTGGCAGTCATTTACTATCCCTGTTCGAGCACTTTGTAATGGAGACTATGACAGGTGAGGGGACTGTACACAGATTATCATTCAGTGATTTTATATTTTTCTAGCAGTCTTTACTTCTTCTTAAGATATTATACTTTCAAATATAAATTTTACACTTAGTTAATGTAGGGTTGGCTAGTGTAAAAGAACTTAACAGCTGCTAGTTTGAGCTTCACAGCTACTAATTTGTACCAGACTGTTTATAAGAGGTGGATTACGCTTCTGGGTTTGAAAATGTCAAAGTGCAGTAAACCTGCAGTCTTTCTAATGGCCAGCAGGGGGTGACTCTTCTGGTTGCAAGAAGAAGAAGCCACACTTTATAGAAGTCTGAAAAAACAGCTCTCACCTCCTTTGATTTATGGCTTCAGTAAATACTATCTGGATCAGTTTGTAGTCTCAATTGCTAGTTTCAGGTCTTATTGAATACAATATGAAGTTCATTTTGTAAATTATGGTCACTCTTATGTCCTAAATCAGACTATTTTTTGTTGTAGGTTCCATATTGGCTTCTTATTTGTTTATATTTAGCATTATTTTTTTCAAAGTCTTGGAAATTATTTATTGGATAAACAGTGGCTTTAGTTCTAGCTAGGACTTTACACAAAACTGTGCAATAGGACACATTAGCTGGTTGTTAAGCTTTAGGTGTGCTTCCATGTAATTGTTTTACATTCATTTTCAATCTGAAAAAACACTGAATGGAAATGCTGACAGTTAATAAAATATTGCAGTACTTTGTTTTTGTACACACAGTGTTGGATTTGTAAAGTCAAAACTAAAGAACATTGAAACAAATTACAAGGTATTTACAAGCTCAATGACATCACCCATAAAAAGCAAAAAAAAAACTTTCTGACAATTTACCTGTACTCATCAGGACTTAAAACTTATGCAGAAACATCAACCCTGCCATCTTGTTGAGGATTTGAGGTTTGTCATTCCATATCCATACGGACTTCTGTAAAGCTGAACTCTGTGGTGGTCAGAATAATGCCAGCAGTCGGCCGTGAGCTTCTAGTGTCAGGCCAGTGCTGGTGTTATTGAGACTAATACAGAAGCAACGAGCAGCAAACACACACACACAATCATCAGTGTTATTGTATGTTCATCTAAATTTTCAGTAGTTTCTGTGTTTTAGTCTTATTCATAAATGTGGAATAGCCAGAAAGAACTTAACTGTCCTCACAAGCACAAAAACTAGCACTTAAACTTATATGCATATAATTAAATTTCATCCTTTGATTAAAAATATAATCATATGAGCCCCCTTCAAATAATACAGGACATATTTTTGTGTTCTGATGTCACATCATATGGTTTCATATCAGTCATATCATAATAGTTTTCAAACATGCAGGAATCCTTAAATCACCATAAAATAAAACTACAAACCAGCTAACACACATATTAATTTTACTCAGCAGCATCATTCTTTCACACATGTCCTAAAGGCACTGAGATCTCTGAGGCTGTAGCTCAAATTTCAATATATATATATATATATATATATATATATATATATATATATATATATCAAGATCAAGATTTTGTATTCTTCTTTGTGGACAGGACAGTCCCGGATAAGTCTTGCAAAAACAGCATATTATTGCATTATGCTATGTGTCACAGCACAAGAATCAGTGATACTTTTGACAGTTGGTGAATTGTTTCAGTTGAATTTGATTCACCTGGTTACTACAATAAGTATTCTCTTTTTGTTTTGTTTTTTTAACCCCTTAACTGGCAGCAAATAAAATCACCTGAAACAACTACATAACACCCTCTGGTTATTATTGGCTCTGAACAACCCATTTCATAGCCTATTAATCGGCTGCGTCTGGTCCGCGGGCCGAATGAAGTGCATTTATATGGCAGGCTAGACCCGCCCATTTTGACTGACACCTCATTCGGCCAATCATGTTAAGAAATGGGTTTCCCAGAGCCAATAATACTCAGAGGGCGTCACGTAGCTTTGTCAGGTGATTTGGTGCAGCCAGTTACATGATTGGCCGAATGACGTGTCAATAAAAATGGGAGGGTCTAGCCTGCCATATAAAAGGGACTACAAACGGCCCGTCACCGGGCCCTTGCCAGTTAAGGGGCTACCTAATATATAATTCCAGACTACCAAAATTTGCTAGGCATCACATCTATTTCTGTAAAACTAAAGTTCTTTTAGTCTATTTTTCACCTTACTTTAAATAAATGAAATGGTTAACTAAAATATTCCTTATTAGGACTCACAAGTGACCATTTGTGGATGAGACAGAGAAATACCTGATCAGCTAATGCTAGCAAACTACATTCATATAGTGGGTGCAAACAAGTGACAAGTGACAGACTAATAAAATACTAGAATTTCACTCTCCAAAAATGGAAGAAGAAACTTCTTGAATCCCACATATTATTTGTCAGATAATCCCATTGAAAAAGTCCAGTTAGGTGACTTTAATTCTCAGAGGTGGCACCCATAAGCTACAGCAGCCTCTACTGGCACACTTGTCAATCAAAGTGGCCGAACCTCTACCCTTTAAGCTTTACCAAATTCCTAATGGATGAAACTCCACCTACTGTGCAGATGTGATTAACAGGAAATTTGTCCAAATAAGCTCAAACCAGTTTTTGTATCCATAGACTGTATATAAAGAATGGGTTTAGTCACAGTGATCAACCCATTGGAGTTGGACTCCAACAAAACTGAAGCACAAATGTCAGATATTCCATTACAATTGCTCCAAAAGGCACCAAGAACACAAAAACTGTCTGGAGTCCAGTGATTCAGATCAGCCACAGTGAGGCCGAGCAGACATCAATGTGTGCTGGGACACCCGTCAGTCAAAGTTTTTACACCCCTCACTGTAGTACGCAGATGGAAAAGTTAAAGGGAAAAAGGCACTCATACTGCAGTCGTTATGAAGGGTGAAACTATCCACAGAGGCCACAACTGTTTTGCTTTGTTTTTTATATACAGTCAGGCTGTAAATATGCTTTTTAATGATATAAGGCTGGATATTTTTACATGCGAGTCTATGGGGACACTGACTTTTGGAGCTAGCCTCAAATGACCATCAGAAGAAGTGCAGGTTTTGACTCTTGTGTGTTGGCTTAATTTTCAACCCTAGATATGTCATTGGCAGTTGATATCTGATTACAGTACCTTAGTTAGTGCTGTTTACATGCTCTTCACAATGACTGCAGCTTCTACTAAACATTAGAGAGAATAAACCCCAACAATCAGATGACCTCCTTGCTTATGATTGTTGGGGTTTTCTCTCCAATATTGTAGGGTCTTTACCCTAAAGTGCCCTGAGGCAACTGTTGTGATTTGGTGCTATATAAAGAAAATAGAATTGAACTGAACACACAGTAATTGCTTCCCAGAAAACTGGACTTATGTCTCACATAGGCTATCAATCCTTGAAGGAAAAGGATTTCAGGGTAACAAGAGTATCAACTCACTGCTGCTCTCTCTCCTTTGTCTCTTTGCCATTTCACTTTCTCACACTCCCTCTTATCCTCTGTGAATCTCACCTCTGTCTGTCTCACCTCTCTCCAGGACAGTAAAGGTGGACGTTTACGATTGGGATAGGGATGGGAGGTACGTTTTCTCGCTCTCCATGCCTCTCCTTTTCTTTTTCCTTTAATTTTCAGCTCCACATGGAGTGCCTCAAATGTCACACCTTATTCTTTCTGACCCAAGGCGTCTTATTAGAACAAATGGAGGGCTCCACCTGCCTGGAACACACTGGGCAATGAATCAAAGCTCGCGGGTGAAAGGTTGCAGCTAAGTGGGCAGGAGGTCAGGGTATCCATGACTTTTCACAGATGCTGGTTACTGTAGGAGCCCTGTGATGGATTTAGGGTTTTAATTGAAGAGATCTTTCAGGCTGTCTGACCTCGTGTTGCTGCAGCAAATAAATTTGACTCTAGATTCATTACAAATTTATTTTCATTCAATTTTAAAAAAATAAATTTTCAGTCCCAAGTTTCCAAATCATTATATCAGTATTTCTCTTTTTGTGAGACAAAAAGGAAACCTAAAGTAAATGTTTGCCTTGGACGGTTCATCAGGCTGTAATTCTGTTGCATGTTTGCTCAGTCAGTTTCTTTCTCAGGCTCTGACAGAGTATTGTGTTGTGTCTTTCTAGGGCACCACGGCAAAAAGTGTTTATTTTGACAATGAGCTATTGTCAGAGATTTCAGCCCTTAACTTTAAGATGATGCACTGTGACAAAAGAACTCCTCTGTAATCAGTGTGTCAGTCAGTACAGGATATGTTATTTGCTAAAGTGTTTTTGAAGAGTAAAAAGATGACTTTCACACCATTGTTGTAAATATGCAGACAAGAACAGAACACATTTTTGGTTAGAACATTATAGCTACCAATGATGTGTCACTGTGACACTAAACAAAGCCTTTCAAAAGTAAAACAGACACTGACTAACAGGCTTTACAGCACAAAAGTTGGAGTCAGTACATAAATGCAGCCTTACCCATTTCATAAATTAAATGAACAAATAACTTGATGATTATCAGGAATGAAGTGTTTGTTAACTGTGCACAAAGAACTTTATAATTACAGTGTAAGTACTTATAGCACAGTGTAAGTACATTTACATATTTTCTATCAGCGTTAAGTTTTAATCAAACCCTGGGGACAAGCAGCCAGCCTTTCCTCGGCACCGAGAAGGATTACTGTTTCCTGTTTTTCATACCACAATCAAATGAGACCCCATTAGTGTTTTACTTGCAGAATTCGGGATAATTAACAGCCAACAAGTGCAGACCAGATAGTTAAAAACAGATGAAGTGTAAATAAACTTTAGAAAAATAAAAGCACAACCCATAGGCCTTTCATTCATACAATTCAACTAAAACAACATTATTTGTAATAATTATCTAAAAACCCAGAATGCAGAGATCTTGCGAGACTTCTCTGTATTATCCCTGCCATTTTTAGGCATAGGCATTTACAGCTACTAGGTTAGGTTTAGAAACCCCTGCTTGAGTTTGCTGCACCTATTTATCATTTTCCTACCAAAATGTAAAGAAACAAAAAGTCTAGACGTCTCAAAGATATTTGTCAGTTAAAGAAAATTCACACTTCAAAAAAAAAAACAGGTTAATTCTATTATTACCTTTAACCACTTTGCATCCACACTGTGGCCAGCAAACTGCTTCGGGTTAGGTTGCATTTTAGCCATGTGCTGATGATGATGTTACCTTTCAAATCAGTTGTCTTGACTGCATTTCTGCCTTACAGTTCTTCTCTCATAACATTTCTGTTTTGGTATGTAAAATAGGTGCAAATCCCATATACAGGATTAGACGTGACCCAAAAACATTTTAACCAGTTTTCACTTTCTTCCAACTCTCACTTTTCCTTTGCTGATTTCCCTAAACTCTTCTACTTTGCAATACGACTCTTAAATGCATATGTGACATTTTCACTATTTGCAAGCCAGAAGAAAGACAGCTGTACTACTATCACAACTACTACTAGTACTAGTGCTACTGCTCATTGTACCTTGGAGGTCGTCGGTCTCATAAAAAATTTCAGACTCTGAGAGGTGTGTGGTGCTGCAAAGCCCCCCCCCCCCCCCCCCCCCCCCCACTTTACTGCCTTTTAGAAATGTTCGACAGTTTGCGGGGTTTTCTTTAGAAAGAGAGAGAGCACATTTTCTGCACCATTACACTTCATTAAAAAGTGATTTTCAGAATAATTACTCCACTGTTGGTATGTGTAGTAGTTTTCATTCTTAGTCAGGACACTCACACTCCATAGAAGGGGTGTCTTCCTGCACACAAACTTTTAAAATATATCACTCCAGAAGAATGCAAATTTGGGGTTGTTGCAGCAAACCCATTAAAAGCAAGCACATCTCCTGGTGTCACTGTGTTTTCATTTGAAAATCTGAAATTCTGAAATTTTTGATCCAAGACAACAAACCTGAAATCTTGAACACAGCAGTCATCCCAGAGGTTATGTTGTCCAGGGGCTTTTACCCTCCTGGTAGGGTCTCCCCTGCAATGTGTGTCGGGTGGCAGCCAAGGACAGTGGCCCTGGTGGACTGATCCCTGGCCATCAAGGTTTGCTATTGAGACATGAAATGTCACCTCGCTGGTGGAGAAGAAGTTGTAGCTAGTGCGTGAGGTTGAGCAATAGAGCTAGATATAGTCAGGCTTTCCCTTGGGGAGGTGCTGCAGGAGTATGAGGTGTCTGGCCTTTTGTTATGAACCATTCCTCTGACTAGGATGCATCCTGGGTGCCTCTTGGGTGAGGTGTTCCAGGTATGTCCTCCTGGGATGAGGCCCCGTGGCAGACCCATGACATGCTGGCAAGATTATATCTCCTGGCTGGCCGGAGAACGCCTCGGTGTTCCTCTGGATAAGCTGGAGCAGGTAGATGGGGAGAGACAGGTCTGGGTTTCTCTGCTTAGGCTGCTGCCCCTGTAACCCGGGCCCAGATAAAAGGATGGATGGATGGATGGATGGATGGATGGATGGATGGATGGCACTAAAAAACTATATAGCATAGGTTGATGTTGGGTTTTAGAAATATTACATGGTAGCATTAGAAAAGCTAACCTGGACAACATTAGCATCTAGTTTAACCCTTTATAGGGCACTCATGGAAATACTTTGAAATTCAAATTCTCCACCTTAGAGTGTTATTGGAGGACGTAACGAGACTTATTTACTTTTGTGACATTCTTCATGGTCAGTGAAGTTACCATATTTGGTTCTGTAGGTGATAATAAATATTCCAAGTGTACAAGAAAAACATGATGAAAGGAACATGTATTTTAGAACATTACAGCAGATGAAGTACAACATCACTTTCTAGAACATTACAACATACACATCATAACTTCATACAACATTAGGACATTTCTTTATGGCCACATGTTCCTTAACCTCACCGAGGCACGGGATGGGCATCGTATATAAAGTGTGGTGAAATTACCAAAAATCATTACTTGCCCTATAAATGGTTAAAGTGTAATAATCATATCATAGAAGCTAAAACAAATGCACTTCTCATTATATTAATTCAAGTAAACTGCAACTGTTTTACGTAAATGATACAATAAAGACGGTCGATGAGATCATTCTCACTGGTTAAGCGGAGCCTCTTTTTGCTTTTCATATCTGTAGCTTTTGCAGCTTAAAAAAAAAAAAAAAGATCAGAAAATCCTTTGACAAAGCAGGTCAGTACTGTACTCTCCTTAATAAGAATGCTTTAACACCATGTTGTTGAACTTTGCTTTTGAAGGGATGAGAAAACTGCAGATGCTAAAATAACTGTTTTTCTTTTGTGTCATCTTTGTGGCTTTCTCCCGTCTAGTCATGACTTTATTGGAGAGTTCACCACCAGCTACAGAGAACTCTCCAGAGGCCAAAGCCAGTTCAACGTCTATGAGGTAAAAAAAAGAAAAAGATAAGTTGAACTTGAAAAAGGTGAAAAAGGTGACAGAGATTTTCTCCCAAACCAATCTTTGCTGATTGTGAAGATGGAATCAAAAATTCAACAATGCTTTGGGAACAACATCACGAGTTCCTTCACGGTGTTATATTTTCATTAAGTAATATTTCTTGTAATATGAATTCCTGCCTTCATTTGAGGATATTATATCAATACCCAGTCACAGGAGCTTAGAAATGCACTGAAATCTGCTCTGATCTGTTTGTTTATTTTTTTGTTTCCTCTCTTGTGGTAAGGTTTTGAATCCCAAAAAGAAAGGCAAGAAGAAGAAATACGTCAATTCAGGGACGGTAAGACTTATATGAGCAGCTGTTGAATGTTTCATGGGAATGACTCTTAGCAGGAGCATTTTGTCATCCAGTAAATGAAGTGTTTGCCATAAGCCTGCCTGTAATCTTCTCTCTTTGTCTGCTCTCCTTTCTCTCTCTTGCTGTTTTTCCACTTCCTCATTTCCCTTTGACGTTGTCACAATCTTCAAGGTGACGCTGCTGTCTTTCAAAGTGGAGTCAGAACACACGTTTGTCGACTTCATCAGAGGAGGGTAAGACCTCAGTCAGTAATGTTTCATCAGATGATATTACAGGAAGGAAGTACAAAGGGTGCAATATTAAAAGTGTTATAGACTCAGATTAAAAAGTGTACATGTTTTGCTTCTTTGTCTGGTTGTTCCAGTGGAAAAATATCTGCCCTTTTTTAAATTATTGGGTCATGATATAATTATACACACTCACACACACACATATATATATATATATATATATATATATGTTCGTATACATTGTGTATACATTGTGATTTGCACAACTTACCTCTATCTCTTGACTTTGTGTTTGTTTTGCATGTCATGTCCGACCAGCTGATTAGATGTTCAGTGCTTAACAAATTTATTAGACCACTTGTAACAAAAACAAAAAAACACAAGCAGAAGAGAAATCTGCCAAAAACATGTTTAAAACCAAAAATGACTGAATTCACATTTTTATACCCAAAAGAAATTAATCAAGCATAACATTCAACCACTAAAACTAATTTTTCTGTTCAGGAATGCAAATAAATGATTGTAATATCATTTTGATTTAAGATCTTGCACATACTGGTGCACATATTGGTAATTACCAATACTGTTAAATTAGGGTAGCTGTGGCATAAACCTTCCATTGGGTGGTGGTCTAATAAATGTGTTAAGCACTGTAGTATGTAGTGTATCAGCAGTCAGACAGTGAGATGAGTCAGATTTTTGTCCCACCTTTGGTCATAAGACCATTACAACTTTGACCCTCTCTCAGTGTGAGATGTAGGACTACCCAGTGTTATTACCAAGATTATTACGTTGTAGGTTGGGGGTTTTCTTCCATCTGGAAAACCTCAAAATTTGCTCAGTGTATGCCTGGCTTAAATAAACATTCAGAACTAAAGTAATAATGTTTAAGTGCTATAAAATCCTCCTAGGAAGTAGGCTGGGAGGAGCTCCAGGACACTCCTGTTTGTTTGTTTTTTGGCCACAGCGGCTTTTATTAACAGTGGAGAGTGACAGGAAATTGGGAGGAGAGATACGAGGAGAGGACACACGGGAAATGGCAAAGGCCAGGACTCGAACCTGCGCCACAACACGGCATATGTGTGTGGTTGCCTGCTCAACCTCTGAGCCACCCTGGCGCACCTTGTTTGGTGTTTCTTAACACTTTTTTGTTTTACATATAACCCCGACCATATTATTATTATTGTGTTTAAAAAAAAGCACATTTTAAAATCCAAACCATGATCTTATTCAAACCTGTAATGAGTCAGTTATCCATGTATTTACTGATGCTGATACATGACAGCATGAATTATGTCTGCTTTCTGCCTTTTGCTCCATCGATGACTGTCAACACAGTGGACTACAGTACTTTTGAACTAGACACAGCCCAACCTCCTGCAGTCATGTCCACTGTGATGAGAGTTTGGCTGAGAGACCTGCCAGCTGCCAGGCAGGGTTAAGAGCTGAACTGCAGAAGACACACATTTTTACTACTCTGACTACATGGAAATAATATGGACCAGAAAATACATTAATGGTAAATGAACTGGTTCTTATATAGCACTGGTGTGCTCTACATGAGCACTCGAAGCTCTTTATAACTCATTAAAGTGAAATAGCAAAAAGCAGAGGGATTAAAATCAGCTATGCTACAGTGAAACTGCTCTCAGAAACAACTGATGGTTATTCACGAGTCAAAAACTAAATTTAAAACTTAAGAAATATTAATGACTGTGAAAATTGAACAGAGGCAATAGTCATATCTAAATCAAGATCTTAACAAAACACACTGGATTTCAAAGAAAGTGCTTCACTCCTGTACTTATAGTTGGTTTACTGATAACCAGAGATTGCATCAGATATGCCCGACAAGCGTAGCTGATGATGTTGGATTGCATCATCTGTGACTCTGAGCAACATAAGCAGTCTGAGCTGCATCAGCTGTGTCAGGGTCACACTCTGAACTTTTAATTTGTTAGCCATCTAAACCAATCAGCTGAATCAGCCGGGGCCTTTTACTAACATTTCACTCAAAAACTCTTTATTTTTTTATAATTTTATTTCTTTGTGATGAAAGTCATTAAACGTGTAAAGCATGAGAAAAAGAGTTAGACCATCAGCGAGGCTTCTGCTGCTGCTTCACTACATTTGTTGTAGTTTTTCATATTACTGAATTTGTTTTTTCAGTCTTCCAGACAGCTCATGTTTTTATTAGTTTTTGTAATTTTTGTTGTGAGATGTAAGTTAGAGAAAACTAAAGAGTTCACTGAGCAGAAAAAAATATTAAATACAATAATAATTTCTAGATTTCAGAGACTAGTTTGTTATCAGTGTTTCATAAATCCTGGTTATGGAAATATTTGAATGCTGTCACAGTTGTGTTTCTGGGTAGAACAAAATTTCAGCAAGTTGATCTGAAATTAGATTTTAAAATTTTGTGTCAGACTGACCTGGAATCAGTGACTATCTCTATGTAGAGCTGAATGGCATCACAGAACACTGGAAAACAATTTGAAAGCAGGGCTAGTGGACATGATGTACTGTTAGAATCATGCTTCACATCCCATCTTACATTTTATAAATGACGTTAGTGTCCAGTTGATGAGTCTCTTGGTCTGGCCTGAAAATGTGCTCCTATCTGTCCACGCTGAGTGATACCGATGTGCTCAATTTCCCACCAGGACACAACTCAACTTCACTGTGGCCATAGACTTCACAGCATCCAATGGTAAGACAGCATTTCATCTTAATGCATGCAGGAAATGTCCACACATCTGTTTAGTGAGAAACTTGCTGCCCTCTTTGGGCAACAAAAAGAAAGCACTTTGTGATATTTTAATAGCAGTTCACTGTCACATTACACAGTTTGTTGTCTGTCTTGGTGTCTTGTATAGAGGGACACTACTTGTGTTATTATGTTCCCAACTGTCCATCATACTATTATTAATCATCACAAATATCTACAGTATACACTTCTATGGAAAGTGTGAAAACGGTGGAATATAGCTATATCCAAAACATAGCATAGCATATTAGCTCAACAGAAGAATGTAACACACAAGCTGCCTGTCCATTAATAGGACCTTCATGCAGTAACCTACGACGTAATCGGACCTCTCGAGAAATGCAACTACATGTCGGGTTGACGCAGGCCAGGATTGTGCTCACCTAGTAGGGATCAGAGGGGATTTCTGGTTACGTACCTAGGCCCAGACCCAGGCCTGACTGGGGAGCTAAAGAGGCACGTGGAAATATCCCTAGTCTGAGAGAAAATTGGCTACCTGAAACATACCAGAATCTGAGCCAGAGGCAGAGAGATCTCATGGAAAAAGTACATAACATCAGCTCTACAGGGGCTTCACAAAATTGAGAAACTTCATTAAAACTAATAAACTAATAAATCACTAATTATACTACATCGTGGTCCTGCATGATGTCTGCATGCATGTTTTCTGCATGCGTCATAAATGTGTAATTGCTCTTCTTTCACTGATAAGAACACGATCATGCTAATGTTGCTGCATGCTGTTTTTAATCCCTTTATATTTTCCATATGTATGCTGGCTGGGGCGGTGGTTTCTCTCTTTCTAGGTAACCCGTCCCAGCCCACATCTTTGCACTATATGAGTCCATACCAGATGAATGCATATGCCATGGCCCTGAAGGCTGTGGGGGAAATTATCCAGGACTATGACAGTGACAAACTCTTCCCTGCATACGGCTTTGGAGCTAAACTTCCCCCAGATGGCAAGATCTCCCACGCCTTTCCACTGGTAAGAGTCATGATTGAGACTGAGAGAGAGACCATTTTAATAGTTATTCCTTGATAGCAATGGATTTTGGGGCTATTTTGTTGATATTTTGAGCAATGAAAAGGGACTGTCTGTGTGCAGTAATTAATAAATTCACTCTTGGTCAGTCACATCACTGATATCACTGTTTGGATAACTGAGCTGATGTGGCAGCCAACGGATAGCTTCTTCTCCAGACATTACAGTTAGATCCATAAGTTTTTGGATGATGAAACTAGGTTTGACCCTGTGCACCACCACCACAGAGGATTTTAAATCAAACAATCAAGACGTGATTGAAGTGCAAACATTCAGCTCCACTTAAAGTATCACAGTAGATGTTTAGGAATTACAGCTATTATTATATTTTGGAGATCCAAACATAATTGAGCAGCTTAATGGCCAGGTGAAGCCTATTCTCTGATTGTTCCATAAAAAATGAAAGATCAGGAGTTGATCTGATTTAGGACGCCAAGATTGGGCTGAAAACCAGAATAAATCTATCAGAGAGACAGCAAAAACTTTAGGAGTGGCCAAGCCAACAATCTGGTGCATTCTTAAAAAGGAATGAAAGAAGGAATGCACTGGCTCAGCAGTATCAAAATGCCTGGAAGACCACAGAAGACAACTAAAGTGGATTATCACAGAAGTCTTTTCTCATTTAAGAAAACATCTAGCCTAGTTAAAACACAGTTTGTCAAAGTCTACAATCAAGAGACGTGTTCATGAATGGAAACACAGACGGTTTACAACAAGGTGCAAACCACTCAAGAACAAAACGGTCAGAACAGACTTTGCCAGAAAACATCTAACAGAGCCGCCTGACCTGTTATTGAAAAAAAATATGTGGACAGGAAAAACTAAGATGAATAATTTGTACCAGAATGATGGGAAGAGAAAAGTGTAGTGTTTATTGATGATGTGATTTTGAAAGAGGTAGTAGGATGAATTCTGAAGTGTATGGGGTTATGATCTCTGCTCAGATTCAGCCAGATGTTGAGAAACTGATTGGATGGTGATTCATAATGCAAATGGATAATGGCCCAAACCACAGCAACTCAAACTAGCCAAGCCAGTCACCTGAACTTCAATTCAATTCAATTCAATTTTATTTATACAGCGCCAAATCACAACAAACAGTCACCTCAAGATGCTTCATATTGTAAGGTAAAGACCCTACAATAATTACAGAGAAAACCCAACAGTCAAAATGACCTCCTATGAGCAGCACTTGGCTACAGTGGGAAGGAAAAACTTCTTTTTAACAGGAAGAAACCTCCAGCAGATCCAGACTCAGGGAGGGGCAGTCATCTGCCGAGACCAGTTGGGGCTGAGGGGAGATACAGCCTGACTGATCTTGACCAAACAAAGCATGATTTTCAGTTACTGAAGACAAAACTGAATGCAGAAACAAGCAGAAACTGAAGGTGTCTGTCGTAAAGGCCTAACAGAACATCTCAGGCGAGGAAATGCAGCATTTGGTGACGTCCATGAGTTCTAAACTTCTGGCAGTCTTTGACTGCAGAAAACATTCATCCAATTATTAAAAACTATTTTTAGATTTATAATTGTTGCTTGTCCAAATAATTTTGAGTCTCTAAAAGTGGGCGCTACATATATAAACAGTCTTCAGCAGTTAATAAAATACTATTCTTAAAACTTTGTAATTAAAGCTGAAAGTCAGCCCTTCAGTCATACCTTGATGGTTAGATTTGAAATCCTCTTTGTTGAAATATACAAATGACAACATGCATGCAGAAAAGCTTTCAAATTTATCTGACTCAAAAATAAATATTTACCACTGACAACAAACAAAAGTTTGTCATAACAACAAACTTGATCATGTAGTTGCCCTATTACAGAAGAATATTATAGAATAATATTATAGAAGACTGGGTTTCCCTTGAGGAAACCCCATTGGTAATGGCATCTTGTTTGTACACCTACTTTTGAGTGTATTTGCATGCACTTTGCACCTTATCTGAGTATTGATACCTCAGTATTTCTTTAGCACGAAGGTATTTCATATAAACTTTGTATATATATCTTAATAGTCATATTTTATTGCAAAATCATTTCATTAAAGGACTGCTTGCACCATAATGCATGTCATAAATAAAACATCAACCCTCATTCTTCCTTCAATCACACAATCATTTCCTGTATCATCAACAGAGCAGCAGTGGAATTTTGAGGGTTTTGTCAGAGTTTGGAGGAATTTGTTGTTCATGAAGGTAAACACAACAGGATTTATAAACATATGTTATATGTTCTGCAGCGTTTGGGTGGCTCCAGAGGAAAAGCTTTACATATAGCAGCTGCTGCAGCTGTGGATCATTCATTTAAATATACAAAAAGGTCTACTGTCTTTTCTATCTTAGCCATATTAAACACTTATATTTGATGTTAACCCATCTACTGGTTAGACCACATAAAGTCCAAGTATTTAGTTTGAATATTATAACATTCTGGCAAACAAATGTCAAAAAGGTTTACTAGATCAACCTCATTCTGAGATGTCTATTCTCAGTTCACGGCCATTTTCCAGCACTCTGCGTTTGGCAGTAAGTACTACGCTGTTGGAATGCTGAGTCATCCTTTAGACTGTTTTAGTGCACTTGCATGTTATTTTGTAATATTCAGCGAACAGATGTTTCTGTTTTTGTGGAACCACAGAGACTTCAGTTAAACGTCTGCTTTCTCATGTTAACCACATTCTGCAAAAGCTTAAAAACAAGTGTGTCAAGTTGAACTAGCTTTTTTTTTTTTTTTTAAGGATTTATTTACATCTGACATGTGTCAGCTCTGAGTGAAAGCCTGCCAGGAGGTGAAATGTGTCCATCTGTCAGATGTAAGGTCTCATGGGCCACTGACAGAGAGCCCACTTCCATTTCTGGGACTTCTTCAAAATTCAAATAAACACACCCTCAAGGCAAAAAGGAGAATCAAGAAAAAATCTCTGCCAGTGCCCAACATTAACTCTGTTCATTGGTCTGGGAGCCCCTGCTGGATAATGACTTATGGGGCTTTCACTAGGAATGCACCAATCCAACTTTTCCAGTTTGGATCAAATACAGATACCTTGACTCACTGGGGAGTGAGTACCAATCTGATACCAGTGTTTAATTAATAAACTGTATTCCTCACTGTGAAGAAGAGACTGCGAATCATTGTTTTTATATCTAAGGCCTGATCAGGGTCAAATTAAACATTGCTTTCCTAACTTTGTAAAATAGCTGGGGTTCAGGAGGTAGAGGAGGTCATCTACTGATTGGAACGTTGGTGGTTTGATCCCTGGCTGCTACTGAACCCCAAGTTGCTCCTTATGCATTTATCGGGAGCAACTTGTTAGATACAGAAAAGCTCTTAGATGTAGAAAGTGCTGGCGTGAATGGGTAAATGAGACGTGCTGTATAAAGCACTTTGAGTGCTCATGTAGAGAAGAAAAGTGCAATAAAAGAACCAGTCGATGTAACATTTAAATAAATACAAAGAATACAAACTTACCGAATTGGTATTTATCAGGACCACAATAAATGACAAAAGACACAAGACAGATACAATGAAAAATCAAATCAAAGTCTCATTTCAGCTAACACACTACAGTCATGTGAAAAAGAAAGTACACCCTATTTCAGTTATAAAGCTTTTCATATCAGGGCATAATAAAAAATAATCTGGTCCCGAGGAGGTATTAAAATTAGGCAAATAAACCTCAGATAAATAAGAAAAATGCAGCATTGTAGCCTCCATTTCTACCTGTAGATGTTTCTACAGTAGAATTACTGTGGTGATCACTTTGAAATGTCTGTGGGCTGGTTTGTGTTGTCGGTTTTGTGTTCAAACCAAAAGAAAGACTCTAGTTGTCTTCTCATTAGAATAAGGATTTGTGTTGGTGTGTGGAACTGTAGCCTAAGGTTAGGTATAATATAAACTTATAACATATATTATATTATAATAACAAATTACTTTCTGCAGCAAGTAATTAAGTAACTTACTGCATAAATTAAAAAAACAAAACAAAACGAGTAATGTGTAATACATAACTTTTTTTTGAGTAATGATCCGAATACTGATTACTATTAGTGGAAGCTATTTTAGTTCTCTCTCTGGGTCTGACCCAATGTGTTCTCCTGGTTGGACATGCCTGAAGTACCTCACTCCAGAGGTGTCCAGGAGCCATCCTTGTCAGATGCCCAAGCCACCTCAGCTGGCTATTTTTGATGCAGTGGAGCAGCAGCTCTACTCTGAGTCTTCCTGAATGACTGAGCTCCTCACCCTACCTGTGAACCCAGACTTTTGTCTCCTTTTGGAGAGAGCTCCTTTCTGCCACTTGTTTCCATGATTTTGGGCTTTCAGTCACTACTTGCAGCTCGTAACCATGAGTGTGAGTTTAAAAGTAGATTGACCATTGAATTCAGTGCTGCTGTCTTTTCGCCACAACAGTATCAACATCACTGTTGATGCCATACAAGTTTATCTGTCAAACTCCGGCGCAGCTCTTCCCCAACAAATAAATGACAACCTAAGTGGTGACTGAGTGGTGGCTGTAGCTCAGGAGGTAGAGTAGATTATTTTCTAATTCTGAATACCAAAGTATCCCAGAACCCCAAGTTGCTCTCCGGTGTATCCATTGGAGTGTGAATGTGTGTGTAGAAAGAAGTACTTGTATGAATGTGAGAATGGAACGAATGAGGCGTGTTGTATAAAGAGCTTTGAGTGCTCAAAGTAGAGTAGAAAAGCATTATATAAGAACCAGTCCATTTACGATAACTGAACTTCTCTTGAGGCAGCAACTCCTCTCCAACCCACAACCATGGCCTCAGACTTGGAGCTACTAATTCTCATTCCAGCCATTATACTAATAATTTTTGTGAGCTGTCAAATCGTGTTTTCTAATGTCTAGAGCAACTCTGCCATCTCTGGATACCCTGAGGACATTTCACAAAATTATATATCATTTATAATCATTCAGTAATTGTTAGCAATTACAATTAATTTTAACTGTTATTACCTTTAAATCAGCAAGATAATATATTTGATGAGCTCAAATTACCCTTCACATTGTATGGAACATCAGAACAACTTGTCCAGTCAATGAAAAGCGAGCTTGTATAATCCCACAAGCTATAGGCATTGCGGAGTAGTCTTGTGAAGTGACTGAGACAGAGAAAAGGAACAAAAGGTGGGAGGGGAAAAAAACACAATGAATCATGCTGCACACTGAGAGAGAAGTTCATCTGTTTGATGGTTTAGGAGTGATGGAAGAAGAACAGACAGCAAACAGGAAGGCAGCTCCAGTGAGTGACATTTTCCAGAAGCACTGCTTAGCTCAGCATTGTCAGCCAGTCGGATGGCAATACTAACAATTAGAAAAACAGAAAAATGAAAAAAATATATTCACTTATGCTAGGATTCCAGGCAGTGGTCGCTTTAGACAGTTACTTCAGAAGAAAGGAGAGTCTTATTGTTGGTGTTGTTCCAAGGCTCCGGGCGAGGATTAGTAGGAGTATTTTAAGAAGACCATATAATGACCAAATCGTTTTATATGAGAGTAAATATCTCAGTGACACACTTTGTTTCATTAGCGTGCTGGAAATATTTTTTACCCAAGTTTTGCCTGACCTGAAACTGTCATTTCTAATAAGTTTTGCCAAATCCCAAGATCCCCTTGACTCTCCCCCAGTCAGAAGTCAGCGGTGTGTGAGTGAGTGTCAGCACATAGCTTGTCGAGATTCCTCACTTTGCACAACTTTTCCTCATTTCCATTTGAGCAGCCATTCAATCAGCTTTCCCAATTAGAGTTCACCTCAGCGTGACAAATCCCAGATCCACGCCACACGGGGGCAACTCTAATTAAGAATCTGTTGTTTAGAAACTGCTCCGAGCATGTTGGACTATCTAGAGTTCGTCAAATGTAAAGTTTTAGCATTTGGTCTCATTAAACATGACTTATGCAGGACAGATCATTGGTGCAGTGAAGTTTTAGTTGCTGAACAGCAAGACAATGGGATTTTTTTTTTCCCAGAAAGAGACAACACAAAACCAAAAATATAAAAATATAAGTCATAAACTGACTTGCCTCTTAAGCAGGACAAAAAAAATGTCATGTGATAACAAAGCATCTGAACTTAGTATATACTTATATGCTCACATTTTGTTCTACAAAGTGCATTTGTCATTTACACATGCTAACCAATGAGTGGAGCTGCCACTGGGAGCAGCTACATAGGTGTCTTGCCCAAGGACATTGGATCAGGGGATCAGACCATCAACCCCAAGCTGCAGCTGACCAAAAAGAAAGAGCAATACTGTAAACCCAAAATACAACAAACTGAGTAATACTGGACTCAGACTGTAGAACATTTATGTCTATGTACAGTATTAGATCTGTTTTATTGTTTTGAATATTTTCATTCAATAATTTAAATTAACCCATTTAAAGAATATCCCAAACATGGTATAAATAATTTCTTATTATTATCAGTTCATAAATTCTCAGTGTGACATGCTGCATGCTGGCCCCTGACCCATTATAAGCCTGCCATTTATCATGCTGCCACTTCTAGAAAGAAAAAAACAGAGAGGAACTGTTTAAATGTACTTAATGCAATTAGCCTTATAATCTGTTTCCAGTGTTAAAAAGGTGTCTATTAAATGTTGCCTTTGAATCACATCCGTTGTATTATTGGATCATAACCAGTGATTCACTAATGTGCAGATAACTCTAATGTCACGGCTGGGTAGCTTTATCTACAGTAGGATCATATATTAGTAGATTTCTGTTCAAATCTGCAAAAAATTAAGTAACTAAAGCTTCAGAATATATTGTCATTGTGAGACTGCTACAGTACTCGAGTCCAGTTGTACTGGTGTGGGGTTGCCCTTTCTGCCCCTCCCTTGGCACATTAGTGTTTCATTATATAAAATATACACTATATTGCCAAAAGTATTTACTCACCATCCAAATCACTGAATTCAGGTGTTCCAATCACTTCCACGGCCACAGGTGTATAAAATCAAGCACCTACAGTAGGCATGCAGACTGCTTCTACAAACATTGGTGAAAGGTTGCTGTCAGGAGCTCAGTGAATTCCAGAGTGATTCTGTGATAAGATGTACCTGTGCAACAAGTCCAGTTGTGAAATTTCTTCACTACTAAATATTCCACAGTCAACTGTTAGTGATGTTATAACAAAGTGGAAGCAAGTGGGAACGACAGCAACTCAGCCGCAAAGCGCTAGGCTACGTAAAATCAGAGAGTAGGGTCAGCGGATGGTGAGGTGCATTGTTCAGTTCAATTCAATTTTATTTATGAATAGTCGCATCAAGACACTTTATATTGTAAGGTAAAGACTCTACAGTAATTACAGGGAAAACCGACAATAAAAACAACCCCCTATGAGCAGCACTTGGTGACAGTGGGAAGCAAAAACATCTTTTAACAGGAAGAAACCTCCAGCAGAACCAGGCTCAGGGAGGGGCAGTCATCTAAATATATTAAAATATATTTAATATATTTATCTCAATCGGACTCTGAGAATTTAGTCCTTACATTTATATCGAGCAGGTCAGATTATTGCGATGTTCTATTTGCAGGACTTTCCAAATCATCAGTGGGACAAATTCAGCTCCTTCAAAATGCAGCTGCCAGAATCCTCACAGGTTTATGACAATGTGATCATATTACCCAGTACTGAAGGCACTTTATTGGCTCCCAGTGCAATATAGAATTAAATACTTTTATTCGTTTCTAAAGCTCTCAGTGATTTGTCCTCCCAGAACATCTCTGACTTCCTCACTGTTTACAACCCAGTCAGACCTCTCAGGTCAGCAGGTGCAGCTCCTTTAACTGTTCCCAGAATTAGATCTAAATGTGCTGAAGGTGCTTTCAGTTATTGTGGTCCTGTTCTTTGGAACAAGCTGCCTGCTGACCTGAGATCAATTCCAGCTGTGCATACATTCAAAATCAAACTCATAACCTTATTATTTACACAGACCTACACTTAGTGTGGTGAACACAGAAGATAATGACATAAAAACCTGTACAGGTTTACAATGCCTTGAGATAGCAATAAATTAATTAATTAATTAAAAAAAAAAAAAAAAAAAAAAAAAAAAATATATATATATATATATATATATATATATATATATATATATATATATATATATATATATATATATATATATATATATATATATTTAAAAACCCGATTGATTGTGAAGTTTGCATGTAATGAAATCTGCTATATTAATACAATTATAGCTGCAAAGGGTGGGCGATATCATGGGATGTCACTCAAGTTCATATGTGTGTGAAGGCAGACAAGTGAATACTTTTAGCAATATAGTGTACCTCTACATCATAAGTTTATGAAATTACTATCAACAGCATAATGAAAGAATGCAGTTTTGTACAGCAATATATCAACATTGAATGTCAAAATGTTCTCTGCTTCACAAGGACACTAAATAAAATATTTGTCTCTAGTTAGGCTTCTAACTAACTAGTTCTTTGCCTCTACTGCTGCTAGCTGTTCTGTGCTAGTGCTTAATTAACAAAATCTTCAAAATCTGTTTCTGATACTTTAAAGAAACCTATATTAAACAGAGCCTTCAGTCTCAGTGGAAATAATTAAAAAGTATAGTCTTGGGGACAGATATCAGAAAGCCTCAGAGGTTTGAAAAAGAAGAGATGATTAACTGTGAGCAGCTACTGTATCAGGTCACTGCAACGGAAATGTCAGTATATGGTGTTTTAATATTATGTCACTAACAATGAGGGTAAAATGAGGTGACATGCATTCTGAATGGTTTCAGTTATTTTCACACTCACAACATAGAGGCCTGCTTCATGTTGGATAATCCCACTTTATTCAGCTTAGACTGTTTTCCTGCAATCTCAATATGAATAATATGCAAGGAAAATTTCAGCCATAACAGAGCACCAAGGACCTCAGCATTGGTAAACAAACACTGAAGATGTGTCCTAAATTTTATTTAGTGGGTTAATTCTGTTGCACAGTGGAAAATAGCAACGTGTAGCATATGTAAAAATGATAGCACACAGAATAAAATCATGAAAATATAGCAGGAAAGCAAAATCTATTCATGCAGACAGTAGTGTGACACCCCCAAAATTATTCATTTTAAGGGAAGGTTATTATTACCACCATTTGGTTGTTATGGTTTTTCATTATTTCTTATCATCTATTCAGTTATTCCTAATAACTTATAAAGTTTTTGCTTGATTTCATTTCTGCATGTTTTTTTTTCCCCAAAGGAAAACAGTTTAATTTGTTGTATCACAGAATATATCAAATTCAGAGAATAAACATCCTTACCGGCCTGGGCCCTGGTCCAGGAAGCAGGTTTAGCTAACATTCCTAAGTCTGAGATGAGGGAAATTCCAGGTTGTCTGTTCCAGAAGGAGCGTTAGCTTAAACTCAGAGTGAGCTACCAGGATTAGAGATTCTGCTACTGTAACACTCTGGTTCATTTCCTCATTTGTAAAATTGCTTTGAACAGCATAGCAGAGCAAATTCATTTGCAGAAGTTTATGTTTTTACAAACACTGAAATCCTGGTTAGACATTAGTTCACTATTTTTTTACTTATCATAAATGCTTTTATAAGCATTCAGTCATCGATATATAAGGACAGTGACAGAAATAACATTGCAGATTTATTATGAGCTCAGAATTAAATCTATAGTCTCTATTCTTCTAACTTTGTGATTGAAATACAGTTGTCAGTCAGTTTCTTTGCACTGGAAACAGTTACTGTACGTTATTGTTATTGGTTGGCAAAATGACTGTCACAGTTTGGATCTTAGAGACATTTATACTTGAGCTGAGGCTAAATGAGTTTAAGGCTAAAACTGAACTAAATGTATTTGAAAGTGAGTTTTTAAAAGCGTTTTGCAGACAGTCTGTCAGCTTGCTACATTTCATGTTGAGATTATTCACAGATTGAGATTAAGTCATTAAATGATGTGAAAAAAACATTTTGAAAAGTGCTGTATCTGTCAAGATAAGGACCCAAATGCACTCACAGGCAGGCAGATTTTACCTAAAACTTTGATTTTGGCCTTATTCCAGGATAAATGTTCAACAAACTCTGAGTTTAAAATAAACTCTGAGTGTTAAACTCTAAATCAGCAGCTCAGAGTTTCCTGTTCCAGAAATGCTGATCAGAGTTAGTTCAATTAACTCTGAGTACGTTCACATTGAGGTAAACATGTGTGAGCGTAGAGAAAGAAAGCCACCATCACTGGAATCCCTGTCCCACGGTTCACCATGGCAACAGTTAAATAAAGAGTCTCCACTTTAATCCAGTGGACCGAGGAGCATGAACATGCGTCAGTGCTGACCATGATATTAATCTTAAAAATGGGCAGGAAGAAAAGAGTCATCATAGACAATGGAGTCACTTTACTGCCTACCGAGTTTGATATACTGTATATCATTTTTTGTACTGTCTGCGGTCATCATTCCCTCAGCCTGAATTTTGATTAGAAGCTGGAAACCTAATTTTACATTTAGTTTTCAAATCTTATTATTCAGCTGTAACCTGACACGGATAAAATGTGGGAGACAGAAAACTGAAGATAAAACCTCGGAGAAAGCGATCAGACACAGTTTACTGATGGATCTGTGATATTGGTTACACAGACACTGATGGACCCAGATGAAATTATGAGTGGTTCGACTGATTAGAGTTTTACTGTAAATCTCATTAAGCATTTTTATCCAGTAATGGCAGAAATAATGAAATTCACTGTTAAAACAAAACTGAGGCTGTTACGTCCCATCAGTACATTAATCTTTTACTGAATAAAAAAAATAAGGAGAACGGCTCTGCTCCAGATTTTGTTGCTATCCGAGTAACTAATATCATAGGTCCATCAGTAAACTCTGTCTGTTTCTCCATTATTTCTATCTTCAGTTTCTCTATGTCGTTCCTGTCAGGGTCCTTAAATAATTAGCTTTAAAATCAAATGTAAAATTAAGGTTTCAGCTTCATCTAATGAAAATTCACGATAGCTAAATAATGACCACTGACTGTATAAAAGAATGTATATAGCTATTTTATATCTAACTTTTATATTGTCTGTGATGGTGACAGAGTGGACTAAGCTGTTGACTCTTTTCTTTCCTCTCACTATTTAAGATGAATATCACTGTCGTCGCTGACACATTCATATTCTTTGGGCCACTTCATTAAAATGAAGCCTCTGTTCTTTATTTACTTGTTGCCATGGTGAATCTGGTATCAGAGCTCCATTGATGATGGTTTTCTTCCTGCACTTAACTCAGGGTGAGCATACTCAGAGATGTTCTCTGATCAACTGCTCTGTCTGAATTCTCAGAGTTACTGATCTCAGAATTAATCAGCTGGGAGTTTGTGGTTAGACTTGGAGTTTGTTGAACATGCTTCCTGGAATAGGACCTGGGACTATATGTTCCTTTGGGAAAAAGCTCTGGATCCCTAATGACCCAAGGGAAGTGCTTAGTAAAAATCCTTCAGGTCTGAGGACAGGGAAGCGCTGTGCAGGGTGCAGCATGACCTGAGGGTGATGGTATAACCAGACTTGTTCTTATCTAGCGCTTTTGTACTCGAGCATTCAAAGCACTTTATGCAACATGTCTTATTCACCCATTTATACAAGCACTTTTTTCAAAGTGCTTTCTATCTAACATCTACGTGCATCTGAAGCAACTCAGGGTCCAGTATCTTGCCCAAGGATACTATGGCATGCAGACTGGAGCAGCCAGTGATTGTACCACCAACCTTCCAATTAGTAAATAACTTCTAAGCCACACCCACCCCAAAAGGGGTGAGGCAGAGGAAATGCTAGGTCCCCCACAGGAGTAGTGATCAGGAAGAGGTTAAAAAGATGTTTGTGCGTATAAATGTGTGGTGCATTATGATGAACTAAGCATTTACCAAAGTGATTGATCTCAGGAGAGTATATCAAGGAACCAAACAAAGCTCAACGCATATGTTTTCTCTGTACTTGTTAAAAATAAGAGGCTTAAGATGTCAATGCGATGTTTCTCTTCTCTGTCTTTTCATCAAATAAGATGAAAAGGATTCTAACAGGTCTGAGGACACGTGCTCGTCTTTATGATTTGCTGTTAGCAGCAGACTTGTTCAGGCAGAACAAAGCAGAAAAACAGAACTGCCACAGTTCTTCAGATTAATACAACTGTTGTCAGAGAGAAAAATAGAGCTTATATATTACTTATTTTAGCCATGTGAGCTGCGTGGCTAATGTCAATATGAACTCCTCTCTGGCCTCTAAGGAATAGTTTCAGCATGTTGATGAATCCATGGCACAATCCTTACAGGCTGAAAGAAACCATAGAAATTAAACCAGGTTGCTTGGGCTTGTGCCAGTGATCTTCCAGCTGAATACACAGAGCGTTGGAGAAAATCCTACCTTCAAAGGATTCAGCTGACCTGTGCAAGTTAATTAGCTACTGTCTTTCCTTGTTAAATTTCTGAATAAATAACCAAAATGTATCAAAGGTATGTGTCCCACATAGTAATATGTCCCAGAAATTGGTGTTATCCAAGCACTAAGCTTGTTTTAAAGATTTGAAGCGTTGTGTCTGGGTATAGGTGAGGCAGGGGAGTTTGGTCTGGGATGCTTTTATATTGTCATGGTGCCAACTCAGTGAAACACCAGTTATTGTGAGGCTTTCTTTGATGATTCATAGCAACACTAGCAGCAACTTTGTAGCTAGACATACTACAAAACACAATGACTGTGTGCCTCTTTAACTGTAAACTTTTAAGGTCTAAAGGTTTCTACATACTGTGAGATTTTAGCAACCTTGTAAGTTAACTACAAACACTGTGAGAGCACAGATCTAATAAACTTGGGGCATCAAGTCTGAAACATGTAGACTACTCATTTGACAATACTTAGTCATGGCTGCAGTTCCTCTTCTTTTCTTTTCACTTTATATAGTTCTTGACTTGGTCATGATAACATCTGGAGGATGGAAGAAACAAACACATTTCTGCTGCCCAGTAGTGATGTGTCGTACGAGCCGGCTCTAACAGTCGATTCTTTATAGCAAACGAAAACAACCGAGTCCCTTCGGCGAACCGAATCTTCAGCCTCCTGCTCTGCTCTGCTGAGAATCCGTGCAGGCAGGGCCAGGACTTTATTTTGATGGGCACACCACGAGGCCAGTCACATACAGACTAGGATTATGCCATTATGTGAAAGAAGCAAGGGGGACAGACACTCGAAAGATTGCAAACCAAGCAGCCTTTATTTAGTTGATTTGTTTGCTATGGTTCTGTGTTCAGCTGTTTTAAAGTTTTGATTAAAGTGTCAAACAATGGTAACTGTAGGATTTTATGAAAAAGATGAATAAAAAAAAAAATTCCTTACCAACACACAAACCATTCATAACTGCTAAATTAGGCTCATGCAGAAGGCTCTGAATGAAGAGCCATTTGGCCGGCTCTTCCAAGGGAGCAGAGCCAAAAGAGCTGGACCTCCCGTCACTAAAACTCAACTAGATTTTGTTTTTAGTCAGAGCCAAACATTCGGTTTTGCATTTTTACTTCATTTATTCCTTTTGACTCCACCCCCCTTAATGCACCTTAAAAGTAAGAAAAAAGAATGGAGCTATCTGTAATGAGGATCACAGGTCAACGGTAGGTCAAAGCATCATTGAACATGGGCTTCAATATGAATGTTCTCTCACAATTTTTTCTTTCTTTTCTTTCTTACAGAACTTTAACACAGAGAACCCAAACTGTGTTGGGATTGAAGGTGTACTAGAGGCGTACTTTCAGAGCCTGCGAACTGTTCAGCTGTATGGCCCAACCAACTTTGCTCCTGTCATCAACCAAGTGGCTCGGTGAGAGACACGCCAAGATTCACTCACACACACACACACACACACTCTGTCATTGTAAGATAGAAATATGCCCTCATGCAGGAATGTGTACTGTTTACATTCAAACTCACACCGTGTGCACATAACTTCATATGTAGACACACTAATGAGTACATATCATCTCTCATACATAAAATCTGCAAGTTTCCATGTGCTTCACATGAACAGGTTATCTGGTGCAATCATGGAAAACTAGCTATTGTGTTATGCATATCATGAATATAAATAAGAACTATGTGAGCAAGAGAAAGCCAATAAAGGCATACCACAAAAACTGCCAATCTTAGAAATGACAACAAATGTTTTTCAGACTGTAATATGCTCCTTAAAGTATTCCTTCCATCCTCTTAACACACTCTTAGTCATCAGTGCATTCCAGCTCAATCGCTCTGCCTAGCCAATCAATACAAGTCCTTTTCTCTTTCCTAAGTGCCCAGCCTCACATACAGGCCTCTCCCTTTGCCTTTGCCACCTCTCTCTTTGCCATATACCTAGCCTCCCAGTACTAATTTCTTCATCTCTCTGATTATCCTACTTTGTCTTTGCTAACCTCTTTGAATACTTTCTTGTACTTCTTCATTCCCCCTCCAAGTCTCCTTGTCCTCTTACCTCTTCCCAGAGGACACACCTTCTTGGCATTTTCCCAGTCATCCGGGGACATTTCCCTACCACCCAGAGCATGTCTCATCTCCTTCCTGAACTCTATATAACATTCTTCTTCAGCTTCCACCATATAATCCTTGCTGCTGCCTTCACTTGTTTTCTCTTCTTGACTTCCAGAATCATCCTACAGATTACCGTCCAATGCTGCTTAGCCACATTCTCCCCCGACACCACCTTGCAGTCTCTTATCGCTTTCAGATTTAACCTTCTGGATAAAATGTAGTCCACCTGTGTGCACCTTCCTTCTCTCTTATACGTCACCCATATGTTCCTCCCTCTTCTCAAAATATGTTTTCACCACAGCCATTTTTTCCTTTTCTTTTCCTTAAGACCACTAACAACACTTCCTCATTACCACCGTTCCCTTCACCTGCATGTCCACTGAAGTCTGCTCTAATCACCAATCTCTCCCCCCTGGAGACATTCTCTACCACTTCATCCAACTTACTTCAGCATTCCTCTTTCTCTTCTTACATTCAACTAGAGAAGGCATATGATTGTCATGGTCCTGGGTCAGGTTACTCAATGTTCGATTTGTTTGGACTTTCGACTTTTGTTTATTTACATATCCTATGTGATTCTTGATTTATTCAGTACTTATATTATTTCAACTATTTTCAATCCAATTTTATTGTCAATCAATTAATTTATCAACTTGTTTCATTTTATTTATATAACGCCAATATCACAACATCAGTCACCTCAAGGCACTTTATATTGTAAGGTAAAGACCCTGCAACAATAGAGATAAAACCCCAACAATCAGACAATCCCCTATGAGCAAGCACTTGGTGAAAGTGAGAAGGAAAAACTCCCCTTTAATTGGAAAAAACCTCCAGCAGAACCACGCTCAGGGAGGGACAGCCATCTGTTGTGACCAGTTGGGGTGATGGGAGGGAGACAGGACAAAAAACATGCTGTGGAAGAGAGCCAGAGATTAATAATAACTAATGAATAAATGCAGAATGGGATATAAAACAAAGTGAAAAGGGGTATGTGAAGAAGAAACACATCATGGGAACCCAGCAGCCTAGGCCTATTGCAGCATAACTAAGCGAGGGTTCAGGGTCGCCTGATCCAGCCCTAACTATAAGCTTTATCAAAAATGAGAGTTTTAAGCCTGATCTTTGATATAGAGAGGGGGTCTGTATTCTGAATCCAAATGGGAGCTGCTTCCACAAAAGAGGGGCCTGAAAGCTGAAGGCTCTGCCTTCCATTCTACTTTAAAATACTTTAGGAACCACAAGTAAGCCAGCAGTCTGAGAGCGAAGTGCTCTATTGGAGTGATGTGAGGCGTTTAAGATTAAAGATGGGACCTGATTATGGAATACTTTATATGTGAGGAGAAGAATTTGATTCTGGATTTAACAGGAAGCCAATGAAGAGAAGCCAATATGGGAGAAATCTGCTCTCTCTTTCTAGTCTCTGTCAGTACTCTAGCTGCAGCATTTTGGATCAACTGAAGGCTTTTCAGGGACTTTTTAGGACAGCCTGATAATCTTGAATTTGAATTTTCATCCTAGAAATAATAAATGCATCAATTAGTTTTTCAGCATCACTGTCAGACGGGATGTTTGTAATTTTGGAGATATTGTGCAAATGCAAGAAAGCAGTCCGCATTTTGTGTAGATTCATCTTTAAACATCCAGGTCACAGAAACTTTAAAAAAGGTTTTATTTTAAATAACTGGACTGAAAAAATACAAAACAAGATGTTCTGGTAATAAATACTGGGGACTGCACTCAAAAGGTAATCACACTGCTCAGTGATAACAATACAGTACATATGAAAATTTAAAGAGAGATCCCACCAACAAATACAAAAAGTAGGTGGACAGCAGTTTACATTTCTTGGAAAAACAGGAAGTCCTAAATCCAGAGGTGGGAAGTAACGAAGTACAAATACTTCGTTACTGTACTTAAGTAGATTTTTCAGGTATCTGTACTTTACTTAAGTATTTATTTTTCTGACTACTTTTACTTTCTACTTCTTACATTTTCAAACAGACTCGTTACTTTTTAACGTCAGAGAGAAGTTTGCATTTCCGGTCAGTGCGCCTTCAAACATAAAACGATCTGAGCCTAAATGGAGGAATAATAACATATAAGAGACAATTGTACTGCGTATCCTCCATCATCGGGGCTGATCTCGTACAAAGGGATTAAATACGCAAACCCATATAATTAATGTATCATTTATAGCGCTATAATCGGGCCGGACCGAGTCCGTAAGTTGCGCTGCAGCTTAGCTAGCGCTACTGAAGAGGAGCGAGCATGAAGGGAGTAACGTGTGGCAGGTAAATGCAACGTTTCTAAATGCTCAACAAATATCAGCAAACACACAAAGTGTGTGCAGTTTGTCACACAGTGTGTCTGCTAGCTAAAAGAAGAGCTGCTGTATTTCAGGGAGAGAAAAGAGAGAGAAGTTCACTCAGAGATGGAGAAAGAGGACAGGAGAGGAAGAAGAGAGGTTAGATTTAAAGGTAAGGAGTGAAAACAAACTGAAGTATGCTGACTTTGTGTAATTCAAAGATTTTATGAAAATGCTGCAGTTTAGTGTTTAATAAATAGGTTAGTTTGTTGTACTGTATTTACAGTAAAGCTCTGTGTTGGACTGGAGCACAGTGTTTGTGTTCATGGTCAGAGTTACAGGTTACATCAGTGCAGCAGAGATGAGTTTGAATCAAAGCTGCTGATGCTGAGATTCATTCACTGAATCCAACATTTCTACAGCTTGTATGCTGTCAGTGTAGGGGATGGAGATCAGCTCAGATAGCTGTGAAATACTGGGTTACATCTTTGTGAGTTCAGTTCATCCACACAGAGCAGTAAACCTCAGAGCAGCAGCAGCAGGTCAGCTGATCACAGCCTGCACACCAACATCATTTACTGCAGCTACAATACAAAGCTGTGATTCTTCTCCCCATGCAGAGCCACTACAGCTGATCTTAGGGTTCCTCCACCTTCTGAATCCCACTGTAACCCCTGAGTATCCTCATGTTGGTGTTTAGGTGGAGGCACAGTCACCCTCTACTATGGAGTACACAGAGAACAGAGCTGTGTTTAAATTCACTTTCACAGTTTGTGTCCTACATAACAGATTCAAGCTGAGTGCATTCATTAGCTTGTATTCTCATGTACTATTTTATATTATTACAATAATATATATATATATATATATATATATATATATATATATATATATATATATATATATATATATATATATATATATATATATATATATATATATATATATATATATATCTTATAAGTACCTGGGTGTTCACCTAAACAATAAACTGGACTGGACTCATAACACTGATGCGCTCTACAGGAAGGGTCAGAGCAGACTCTACCTGCTGAGAAGGCTGAGGTCTTTTGGAGTGCAGGGGACACTCCTGAAGACCTTCTATGACTCTGTAGTGGCATCAGCCATCTTCTATGCAGCAGTATGTTGGAGCAGCAGCTTGTCTACAGCTGAGAGGAAGAGGATAGACAAGCTCATCAGGAAAGCCAGCTCTGTCCTAGGATGTCCTCTCGACTCAGTGCAGGTGGTGGGAGACAGAAGGACTCTGACCAAAATAACATCACTGATGGACAAGGTCTCCCATCCCATGCATGAAACTGTTGCTGAGCTGGAGAGCTCCTTCAGTGACAGACTGCTGCATCCTAAATGCACAAAGGAGCGTTACCGCAGATCCTTCCTCCCAGAAGCTGTAAGACTTTATAACCATCACTGCTCCCAACAAAAACCACAATAACCTACACAATGTAGGATAATATATAATATACTGTAAATAGTCCTGCCTGTTAAGGTTCAACACACAGGCACATCATGTACATTGTATATAGTGTTATTATTAGTAGTATTAAGGTTAATCTTGTTTGTTGATTTTATATATATATATATTCTTTTCTTAATAGTGTAAATTATTATATTTTTATTTATATTTATAATAACTGCGGCTGCTGTTACACCCAAATTTCCCCTCTGTGGGACAATAAAGGCTGTTTCTTCTTCTTCTTCTTCTTAATGAGGTTCGGTTTGTTTTACACAAAAATAGCAGGTAGAAACATCCTCCAAAAAACTACTTTTACTTTCTTACTTTGAGTACATTTCAGAGCCTGTACTTTTTTACTTTTACTTAAGTAGAGAAGTTGAACCAGTACTTCGACTTTTACTAAAGTATTTTGTAACATAAGTACTTGTACTTCTACTTAAGTACAGAATGTCAATACTTTTGCCACCTCTGCCTAAATCGGAGCCTATACTTCCACCATTGCACTGTAGAAATCATACTTTGTATAGATGGTCTTCCAAAAATGCATAAAGACAATATCCGTCTCAGACTAACTGTCAATTAACTCTAGCATTAACTCTGTGACATACAACATGGCAAAATACCTGGCCACCATTTTAACTCCACTAGGTGGCAACACCAAACATCACATTGAGAATTTTCAGGATTTTGTGAACAAGATTCATGGATAGATGAGATAATGATGTCACATGTCTGTTCAAATGTGTGCCAACAACGCAGGCAGTTGAAGTGGTGAGGGAACGGCTGTCCCAGGACCACACTTTAAATGAAAGAACAAAACTCACTCCAGAACAGGTGTGTTCACTGTTGGGACTGTGTTTGAACACCACCTATTTTAAATATCAGGGTATGTTTCACTGACAGAAACATGGCTGTGTGATGGGCTCGCTGATGTCCCCCAGTGTTGCTAATCTATACATGGAGGAAGTTGATGACTTCATGAAGCACATTACTTCTGTGGACAATTACATCAAAGTTCACTAAAGAGGAGATGAAGGAAAACTAACTCCCATTTCCGGACTATGGGATAAAGATCTGTGAAGGGCAGAGGTGGCAAAAGTACATTCTGTACGTAATTAGAAGTACAGATACTTGTGTTAAAAAGAAACTGTTGAAGTACTGGTTCAACTTCTGTACTCAAGTAAAAGTGAAAAAGTACAGGATCTGAAATCTACTCAAAGTAAGAAAGTAAAAGTAGCTCTTTGGAGGTCATTTTTGTGCAAAGCAAACTAAACCTTGCGCTATATTAATATAATAATAAAACAATATTATTATATGATAATGCAAACTTTATCTCAATCTAAATTCTAATTCTAATGAATGCACTCAGCTTGAACATTGTTATGTAGAACATGAGCAGAGACAGAGAGATTTTAAAAACAGTTCTATTTGCTCTCTATTTGACTCTGCCTCATCACCTAAACAGGGAAATGAGTACAGTCAGGGGTTACAGTGGGATTCAGCAGGCAGAGAAACCTAAGATCTGTTGTAGTTGCTCAGCATCGGGAAAAGAATCACTACTCACAATAATTTCTATTGTGAGCTACAGAAGATTTTCTTTGTGTGCAGGCTGTGATCAGCTGACCTGTGCTGCTGCTCTGAGGTTTACTGCTCTTTGTGGATTTACCCAGCTGAATTGAATTGAATTGAATTGAATGTTCTCCCTTGATTTTTTTTTTTTTTGTTTATGGACATTTTCAATAACTAAAATATACAGCACACTTTCAGTTTAACCCTGTTTGCGTCCACACCTCTGCATTTGGGTCCTCCTTCACACTCCACACATTCTGAAGCATTTTCAGAATGTGAGAGTAATGGGGTCCCGGAAAAGGTCAGATAGATTTTGGGGTTTTATGTTATGTATAGTATAAGTGATCATGAATCTTATCTTACTGTGTAAGTAAAAAGCAAAACAAAACAAAAAAAATTATGGATAGATATATCCATAAGTTGTTTGAAAATACAAGTTAATGAACTCCATACAGTAATAACATTATTATAAATGTTACTTTTATACACTTTGTAAAACTCAAAAATCTTTTTATGACATCTGGCACAAATGCCACCTTCCTGGTATAAACATCATTCTTCAGAGATCCTGTTTGGGGTTAAAATACAAATAAAAAGATATTATTTTGACCATAAATTTTGTTAAATTGTGAGATGTTTATTTTATTGTGGTGTATTTTATAAGCACACTGGCAAACTAGTGGCTTTGTAGCATGTTGTTAGAAATGCGAAATCCAAACCACGGTCCACAATTTTCTTGCCTAAACCTTATCGTACGAGAGTGAAAATGGACAGCAAAAGTAAAGGAGTGTAAAATGAAACTTGAGTATTTGTGTCCTATGCATCACACACTAATTGAATTTTATTATTTTCCAATTGTTATGTTCTGACCAATCGACTTTATACTCCTGCTGAAGGCTGCATCAGATCCTACCAACTCCTTGAAAAACAAATTAAATATCAAAACTTTTTCTGGAGGACAGCCGGTGTTATGTTTTTAATGGATTATGGCTGCTTATTACCAACTGTTGTATTTTTAGTCCCCATATAAAGCAATCATATCCTGTCCCAGTTAAGTGTGATTGTGGTTGCATAATCAAATGGAGTATAGCAGCACTGTTAAGCTGTGAGATTCAAAACTGCCAACGATTTAGAAAGAGAACAGAAAATGTATTCACTCTTTTTATTTTGCTTCCTGTACTCACACTTTTTTTTCTGAGTTTGTACTTTTCCTTTGATACATTTTTTTCTTCTGTCTCCATTTGCTCTTTATTGTCTTCCTCATTCTCCCACCTGTTTCTCATTTTCTTTGTACTGTGATTATTATTTACTGCATTTATACCACTCTTTTCGTTGCCTTTCTAGTACTTCCTCGCACTGCTCCTCCTCCGTGTCCTAATCTTCCGTCACCTCTTCACCTACCTCTTCTTTATTGTTATCTGTGTGGGAGGTGATGAAGACACAGAGCTGAGGAGGAGGAAGATTAATGGTATAATCCATATGTACATAAATACATATAGCCACACTTTCACCCTCTTATTGGAACAACAATGTTATTATCACAGACTATGAAAAATATGCTTTTTTTCTCAAACCAATGTGTGGTTTCACTTGTAGTTTTTATATGCTTGTGATGTTAGAGGCCACTTTTTGAGAATTCGTGGCAGAAAAGCTGGACTAATTATCTGTGATTTTCTATTAAAATATTGTTCTTTTAATGGACAAGTGTTTACCATGTTTGGCCATGTTTCAGAGACTATGAATGATGGTTGGGCATTGAATAAAGCCATTTACTATCAAACAATTGTGTTTGTGTTTCTAAATCATAATGACAACAGAAACAATCCAAATGACGTTGATCAAAAGTTTACATACCCTAGTTTTTAAATACTATGTATTGCCTCCTTTAACATCAGTGACAGCTTGAAGTCTTTTTGTGGTAGTTGTAGATGAGTCACTTTATTTACTCAGATGGTAAAGCTACCCATTCTTGTTGGCTAATGCCTCCCGTTGCTGTAAATTCTCAGGCTATCTTTCATGAACTGTATGTTTGAGATCTCCCCAAAGTGGTTCAATGATATTGAGGTCAGGAGACTGAGATGGCCGCTCCAGAACCTTCACTTTTTTCTGCTGTTTCTAATGCCAGGTTGACTTGGCCTTGTGTTTTGGATCATTGTCATGCACAGTTTCGGGGCTGATAAATGCAATTTTTCTCCAGAATTTTCTGATAACCTGCTACATTCACATCTCCATCAATTTTGACCAAGTTCCCTGTGCCCATGTAGCTCACACATCCCCAAAACATCAGCGATCCACCTCCGTGTTTCACAGTATGGATGGTCTACATCACAGGCCTTCCTGACTCCTCTTCAAATATAGAGTTTATGTTTGTGGACAAAAACTTCAATTTTGGTCTCATCATTCCAAATAACTTTGTTCCAGAAGTTTAGAAGCTTGTCTCTGTGCTGTTTGGCATATTGTAAGCAGGCTGCTTTGTGGCATTGGTGCAGTAATGGCTTTCTTCTGGCAACTTTACTATGTAGCCCATTTTTCTTCAGGTGCCTCTTTATTGTGCATCTTGAAACAGCCACACCACTTTTTTTTCACAGTCCTGTATGTCAGCTGAAGTTATTTGTGGGTTTTTCTTTGCATCCTGAACAGTTTTCCTGGCAGTTGTGGCTGAAATGTTTATTGGCTTATTATCTTCTCCTGCAGATCCTTTGATAATTCTTTTCCTTTCCCCATGGCACAGAATCCAACAACAACAATATGCAGGGGTTTGTCAGAAACCCAGAAACTCACTGGATTTTTATACACACACTAATTACAAGCAAACAGATCACAGTGAGGATGGCGACCTTTAATAGCATTTAAACCTATGTGTCAACCTGAGTGTATATTATAATGACAAAACTTTCAGGGTATGTAAATTTTTGATCAGGGTTATTTTTCAGCTAGGTCATGTATTAAAAGATTAAAGAAGGTTATACAAAAGCTGGTTTTGAAAAAACGTTCACCTTACCCTTTACATGTATAGCTCCTTATTTTAAAGGGAGAGAAAAACCTGCTGACTGAATGGACAGATGGAAGGGTAGATTAATGGATTAATTAGTTTATGGATAGATGGATTGAATTTGAAAGAATCCCCAAATATATTTTTTTAAAAAGTCCTCAGGTCCCTCTTCTACCTACCATCTGAGAGGTGGTATACTGGTTGAGTATATAACCTGCTAGCCATTCACCAGATCCAACATCCACCGCCTACCTGCCCGAGCCTGCTTCCTCCATTCCAACACCTACTAAGAAAGATAGATAGATAGATAGATAGATACCTTATTGATCCCACAAGGGAAATTATTGTGTTACAGTAGCAAGAAAATAGTATCATCTGCAATAATTAAACAACAAAGTAAGAATAAAAGTGGCACAGGCACACAGTGAGCCATTAAACTATGAGTGCAAAACTATACATATACAACAGTAATAAAAACAGAATTCATCAATTATAAAAATGTAGGCAAAGAAGAGTAAATGTAAGAGGAAGTGTATTCCTCAACAACAACAATGACTCATCTTTATTGTTGGCACTGAAGCAACCCAGCACCCTAGCCACACCTGGCCTTGCTTCTTCTAGGGCGACTGATGCTAAGGCCCCAGCCTGAAGCCTGGTTCACGCCAGTGTTTGGACAAGGGACAGGGTCTGTTTCAGCAGCTGGTTTCTGCCCTGCTCCACTTAGCCTCTGGAGGGTCTCCATGTCCTTCACCACCTGCCACCTGCCAAGCCACTGGAGGAGTTCTGTCTCCTCCACTGACACCGACAAGCCTCCAGAGGGGCTCCGTCACCGCTTCTGCCCTCCAGTCTTACCACCGGAGGGTCTTCACTGCTGACACCACTGGTCACTTCTACTTGCAATCAGAAGATCTTCACTGCCTCCCCCATAGAGGTCTATCAGCCCTGCTCTGTGTCCAGGCTGGTCTCCTTGTTCCTCCTCCAGATCAATCCCCTGAACTTTCCTTCTGCTCAGACTTCCCCTCAAACTCTTTCTCCATAGCTGGGCCAACCCCCTGTCATTCCTGTTCATTGGACTTTCTACTCCCTAATTTTGGTTTGGTTCTGATTTGGACTTCAGTCTACACACTCCACATTATGACATCCTAAATCCTGGCAAAAGGGGGACATGGGGCAAAATAGTAATCATTCTAACAGACACACATAAACTCTATTCACTGCTCAAAAAATAATAAGGGAACACTGAAATAATCACAGATATCAACAATGATATGGACTGACAATTCTGGTATTCTATGGCAAATGCCGCTTGGGCTCCACAGAGCCAGGCAGTGAGCACAGGGCCTAATAGAGGGAATCATGTCCTCAATCCACCCTTGTGAATTCTGTTTCTCATTGTTTGATCAGAGACATTCACACCAGTGGCCTGCTGGAAGGCATTTTGTAGGACTCTGGCAGTGCTCATACTGTTCCTTCTTGCACAAAGGAGCAGATACCGGTCATTCTCATGAGTTAAGGACCTTCCACGGCCCTGTCCAGCTCTCCTAAAGTAACTGCCTGTCCACTGTAATCTCCTAGACGCTCTCGAGACTTTGCTTGGAGATACAGTAAACCTTCTGGCAATGGCACGTATTGATGTGCCATCCTGGAGGAGTTGGACTACCTGTGAAATGTCTGTAGTGTCCAGGATTTTGAGCAGTATCACAATGATGAACAACTTCAAAGGAGTAAAAGAGAGAAACATAGCAGTCAAGAAATCCTCGATATTTTGGAACAAATTCAGCAAATGTTTACGATTCTTTTAAACTGTTTTGATATATGATGCATTTTTTTATGTCCCGGTGAAATTAAGATAACACTGCTCCTGCTAAATTTAGATAACACTAACCAGCAGGATGAACTTAGAGACTGCTAATCTGACTTCAAGCAAATCAAAGCATTACATAGCATTATGTCCTTGCTTTTCAGACCACCGCCAAATCACAGGGCATCTCCTTCTTGTTTTTCATGAATCTGCCTCACAACTTGATGATGTCACACTCCTTCAGTTGTTGCATTGTTGCTATAACAACAGGATATTCCATGCAAGAGGCATGCACAAAACATGTTCTGGAAACCCTACATGGAGAAATAAACCATGCACCCTAAAAGACTGTATTTTTCCCAAAGGTACACAAAAGAAAATGTCAAGAAATGGAGACCTTAATTGGAGAGTCTACAGCTCATGTTCCATTGTTTACCTGTTCACACACTTTTACATTATTCTGCAGATACAGGAAGTGATAAAGCAGGGGGGTTGGAAGCAGAGGATGAGAGAGAGAACCAGATAAAACCAAAGCAATGGATGTCAAGGCAGGCAGGAGAAAATAAAGAGAGCGAGCCAGCAGACAGGCAGGGATAGTTTGTCATTTTGTCTCAGCCTCGGGCCAGACTGAGAGTGTCAGCCAATCAAACAGTGAGTCAGACAGCAAGTTGTCCTACTCCCTGCTAGGAACCTACCATTACCTGTAGCACATGCAAACACACAAGCTCCAATGTAAAACAAAAATACTGGATGATGAAAAGCAGGTCATTCTTTTCCATGATACTGCCACATTAGTACAGCAAAGCTGCTGAAACTGAGGGTTGTGGGAGACAAGTTTTACTTGGTTCAAACAGCATATTTTTGCTCTCAGCTTGTCAAATGTTGACCCTTGGTTAGTATAGTGACAATGTATGATTCTTTTTTTTAAGCTGTGAATGTCTGATAAAAGTATATTTTATTGATGGTGGGTATGGAACGGGCTGTGTTATCAGCATTTCTTAAACAAAGAGGAAATCGTGAAAAGACAAAATATGAGTGAGAGCGCTACTCGACAGCTTTTTCCTTCAAGTGAGAAAAAGAATATTTTTATTTCACAGAAATAATCATAATCATAATCACTCTTTTAAGAGAAGAGTCAATCATCACTGAAGCATATTTCATGCATATTCTGGTACTTAAAAAATAGCTCTACAAAGAGGAGTTCTCCAAAGTCTAAATGACAGTGAGTCAATAAAATGCACCAGTTAGAATGATGACTTTTTTCTTCACCTGATTGTTCTTTCAAGTTTTGGAAATCTTTTAGGAAAATTAAAATGACATATTCTGATAGCATAGGGTTAGAGTGGGAGTCATCAGTGTTGACTTCAACCTCAGAGGGTTATCATCTTGGTGAATTAAATCTGAGCCCTCTGAGGTCTAAGTCATCATTGACGATGGCTCTGATGTTGTGCTATAAGAATATGTGCAAGTGGGTCTGTCTTTTCAAATGTCTTGCATGCTGGATGTATACCATCTAATTTATTAAGCTGAGATATTCATTACATGAAAGAGTTCTTAACCAGACATATAATTTTTCACCTTAGGAGCTTGCTTCAGGGCTTAGTATGCTTCATGAATAACTTTTGTCTAGATCAGGATTCAGAGCTGTTTAATGGCCATGCTATGATTCTAAGAATTTTCTTAGTTTCATAATGAACTTTTCTACTATACAAAGTATACCTGAAGGCTGTGGTTGTCACTCACTTCTTGTTTAGGGTTAGACGCAATACTTATGTTAAAATACATCCTTTCACAACATTAAACATATTAGCAGGTAAAAGCTTTTGCCAGCTTCACTGAGCTCCTCCTCCGCTTTCTTCATTACCGCAGTTACAAGTGCAGTAAAGATATGCAGATAAAGATGCAGAGAACATTTGGCTGTGGTCTCATATTGTGTATTTCAACCATCAAGGGACTTCTGCTACAGCAGAACAGACTAACCTTTGTGTTTATAAAGGAAAATAAAAGGTGTGTACTCATTATGACCGATCTCTGAACTGTTAAAAGCAAAACATGTATCTTAGTCCCTTCAACAATTTTCCACTATGATTGAAAACTTTCAAAGATTAATTTAATCTTGTTTAACTTTACCGCGTGTGATGGTGATTTCCTTACACTAATTCATTTCCCACTGTATTTATCAGAAAATAAAATGTTGCAAACTGCACTTAATTGTTTTAGTAGTAGGTAGGTTTAGCCATTTTATTAACTCAGATACTGCTCTGACAGGCTTGGCTCACTTCTTCACACACATATTAAACACTTGCAACACACCTAAAACAGTTTTTACCACCACATCCAAATATGATAACATACTGAAGTGCATGTCTATGTACACAAATCAATCATAAGACCCAAAACAAGTTAGATACAATTGCACAAATGCAGGGACTTTGCAAGAGTGATTCTCACGCATTTTTGTCACCTGAACCATCAGCCCTCAGTGCAGGTGTACTCTAGCTGAAAGCAAATCAGTATGAGAAAGCTGCATCTGATGTTTGCATTCCCTTCAAAACCTCCATTGGTGATCAGCTCTAGTTGAACATGCCCATATTATATACACATGGCTGCATGGAACATATTTGGGCTTAACTTCTGTTTGCATGCTTGTGTGTTTTATGATGTTAGGTGTGCTGCAGAAGTGACTGATGGCTCACAGTACTTTGTGCTGCTGATGATCACAGATGGTGTCATCTCGGACATGGCTCAGACCAAAGAGGCAGTGGTCAATGTGAGTAGATACAGCAAACTGTAGACAAAACATTAAATTGAATGTAGAAACAACACATAAGTGGGATACACATCAACCCAAGACATATGTATATGACATATAAAATACTGGATAATAGCATAGTCTGTAACAGATGAAGCTCTAACATAAGTCTAAAAAGTGAAGTCAGTATTTAAGTACTTCAAACCTGCATTCCTTTTGCAGGTACAGAAGTTATCCACTGCTAGCCTGAAGTCAGAAAAAGTACTTTTAACTCTGACCTAAATTTAAAAGATGAACCACAGAAATAAAAAAGTCTTGAAAAAAAAGAAGAAAATTCAGAAGCTGATGGCTGTGGGCCCATCATTCACAGAAGAGGCTGTAGGGTTTCAGTGCTTTGTGGGTCAGGCAGCAGTGAGAGACTGAGGTCCTGGTGGTCTGACTTTCGAAAGCTCACCTCTCTGGTGGGGAAGGCACCTAAGCTAGTGCATGAGGCTAAGAAATACCAGCTAGATATGATCAGGCTTGGGCTCTGGAGCCAGTCTCCTGGAGAGGGCCTGGACTTTGTACCACTCTGGAATTGCCCTCAGTGAGAAGCAGCAGGCAGGAGTGGGTATATCCTTCCGATTCAGTGCCTGTATGATGGGATTTTTCCGGTGGAGGGTTGCTCATCTGCACCTTCAGGTCATAATGGGCAGCATAATGTTCTCGACAGCTTCTCCAGACCCCACATGTCTGTCACATGTGCTCGGGGTGAACCTGCTCTCATCTGTGAAAAGCATAGGGTGGCAGTGGTGGACCTGCCAATTCTGGTCGATGGTAAATGCCAATTGGACTCCATGATGCCAGGTAGTGAGCACGGGGCCCTCATGAAGTCAGTTTCTGATTATTTAGTCAGAGACAGTCATACCAGTTGAGGGTTGTCTCATTGGTTTGCCTGTAGTGCACCTGTTATTATTTTCAATATCACCAAATCAGCTGAAACTGATTAATAAACCCCTCTGCTAATTAAGTGACTGGACCTACATCCCAGAAGTTTAATTGATCTACTCTGATTAAAAAGTGTTCCTTTAATTTCATGAGAAACATAAACAGAAAAGTGACCCATATCTCAATCTAGCTTTAACAGATTGGTGACACCAAAATAATATATTGCATTTTCATGGTAATCACTTAAATTTACTGTAACTGAACTGAGTCTTTGTTTAATTATCCTTGTTATAAAACCCCCAATACCCTTTCATCCACAGATACAGTGGTTACGGAAAGTATTCAGACCCCTTTAAAATTTTCACTCTTTGCTTCATTGCAGCCATTTGCTAAAATCAAAAAAGTTCATTTTATTTCTCATTAATGTACACTCAGCGCCCCATCCTGACAGAAAAAAACAGAAATGTAGGAATTTTTGCAAATTATTAAAAAAGAAAAACTGAAATATCACATGGTCATAAGTATTCAGACCCTTTGCTGTGATACTCATATTTAACTCACATGCTGTCTATTTCTTCTGATCCTCCTTGAGATGGTTCTACTCCTTCACTGGAGTCCAGCTGTGTTTAATTAAACTGATTGGACTTCATTAGGAAAGGCACACACTTGTCTATATGAGACCTCACAGCTCACAGTGCATGTCAGAGCAAATGAGAATCATGAGGTCGAAGGAACTGCCCAAGGAGGTCAGAAACAGAATTGTGGCAAGGCACAGATCTGGCCAAGGTTACAAAAGAATTTCTGCAGCACTCAAGGTTCCTAAGAGCACAGTGGCCTCCATAATCCTTAAATGGAAGAAGTTTGGGATGACCAGAACTCTGGAGCCTTGGTGAGAGAGGTAAAGAAGAACCCAAAGATCACTGTGGGTGAGCTCCAGAGATGCAGTAGGGAGATGGAAGAAAGTTCCACAAAGTCAACTATCACTGCAGCCCTCCATCAGTCGGGGCTTTATGGCAGAGTGGTCTGATGGAAGCCTCTCCTCATTGCAAGACATATGAAAGCCTGCATAGAGTTTGCCAAACAACACATGAAGGACTCCCAGACTATGAGAAATAATATTCTCTGATCTGATAAGACAAAGATTGAATTTTTTGGTGTTAATTCCAAGCGGTACGTGTAGAGAAAACCAGGCACTGCTCATCACCTGCCCAATACAATCCCAACAGTGAAACATGGTGGTGGCAGCATCATTCTGTGGGGGTGTTTTTCAGCTGCAGGGGCAGGACGACTGGTTGCAACTGAAGGAAAGATGAATGTGGCCAAGTACAGAGATATCCTGGAAGAAAACCTCTTCCAGAGTGCTCAGGACGTCAGACTGGGCCAAAGGTTCACCTTCCAACAAGACAATGACCCTAAGCACACAGCTAAAATAACAAAGGAGTGGCTTCAACAACTCTGTGACCATTCTTGACTGGCCCAGCCAGAGCCCTGACCTAAACCCAGTTGAGCATCTGTGGAGAGACCTGTCCACCAATGTTCACCGTCCAACCTGACGGAACTGAAGAGGATCTGCAAGGAAGAATAGAAGAAGATCCTCAAATCCAGGTGTGAAAAACTTGTTGCATCATTTCCAAGAAAACTCATGGCTGTACTAGCTCAAAAGGGCTTCTACTCATAAATGAGCAAAGGGTCTGAATACTTATGACCATGTGATATTTCAGTGTTCCTTTTTTAATAAATTTGCAAAAATTTCTACATTTCTGTTTTTTTCTGTCAAGATGGGGTGCTGAGTGCACATTAATGAGAAATAAAATGAACTTTTTGATTTTAGCAAATGGCTGCAATGAAACAAAGAGTAAAAATTTTAAAGGGGTCTGAATACTTTCTGTGCCCACTGTATAGATATTTTTCTTTTTGCACATTTAGTTTTTTCTTTTTTTTTTTTAACCAACAAACCTGTTTGATAAACATGAGTATTATGATAAAATTGCATACATTTTTAAGGGTTTCTAATTTCTAACTTTCACTGACATCTTTACAGCTACTAAAACCTAATGATGGATATTATTTGCTTCTGTGGCTCTTGTCCATGTTAGGACATATAAGGAAATGACAAGACTCTGTGGAAGGGAATTGACCAACACCAGTCCTGTGCTGTGATTGTCCCCAGAAATCCTGGGGGATTAGCATTGGTGTCACTGTTTGGAAGATTTTGGAGTGATGGAGTCTCTAAGGATCATCTGAGTATGTGTGTGTGTGTGTGTGTGTGTGTGTGTGTGTGTGTGTGTATGTGTGAAATAGGAGATTATGAGAATTAGCTGACATAAACACAGGCTTATAAAATTTAATCAGGAGAAAGCAGATGAATTAACATGGCGATTACTACAACAGTACCTGCTAAAACATTTGAAGAGAGGATCACAAAGTTTACTTTTTTGGTATAATGCTCCAGTATGTTTCCAACTTATTTTGGATCAGCTAAATATGTTGGGTGTGTGGCAGGCAGAGTGTGAACCCAAATGCAGGACTCCAGAGGAAAATGTAGATTCAGCTTTATTGCTATTGTTAGCTGCAAATAAACCAAAACACACACAGAGCTAGGCAGGCACAAGCTGAAAACATGGAACTGAACAACTCACAACCATGAGGGCGAACACATAACCATGAGGGCGGACATGAAGAAGGCTGAGGACTTAAATACACACACAAGGTAATTAGGGGAAAACGGGTCACAGGTGAACAAAATCAATTGAACAAGACAAGGGGGAAGCAAAACTAAACACAATGCACATAAGACAAGAGGCTAGAAACCTTGGACCAGGCTCAGTATCAGGCAGCATAAAGACCCTCTGGCTTGGGCTTAGATTGAGCCAGAACCTAAGCCCGACCTAGGTTATGGGCTTTGGCTCATTGTCTACAAGCTCTGGACTCTCTGGCTCAGGCAGAGTGGGAGCCCTGGAGTCAGGTGGCTACAGCTCAGGCTCTGGGTTCTTGGGATGCTGCAGCTATAGTGCTCAACCCTGGGAACTGGAACAGGTGCAGGGACAAGCTGGGCCTTGGCCACACCCACCCTGAGAATTGGAGTTGGTGCAGGGTGCTCAGTCTCTAAGGAGGCCCTGGGTAGAGCTGCAGTCTCTTGGAGTGCCCCGAGCAGGACTACAGTCTCTAGCTGGAATGAGGCTTGTTTTGTGAATCTGCTGCTGTTGCTGCGATGAGGCTTGTGTGTGGAGCTGTTGGTGAGAAGTCTGGGCAGGGAAGCTACTGTTGCAGCAGTGAGGGTGATGAGTGGCATCTTTGAGGTCCATGCCTCCTCTTAGGAGGAAGTGAGGTCAGGTAGGTAACACATGGCTGTCTTGGGGAGTGGAGTAAGGAGCCAAGGCAGGTAACGTGCAGTTTCTGTGGCAGCTGGGTGGTTAGCTGGCTCCATGCAGTCCACCGACTGTAGGTGAAGGGTGGTGATATTGGCCAGGCAACCTGCTGCTGCTCATACAGGTCTGAGTCTGCTGAGTCCATGATATGGTTGTGTTCTTCTGTCATATGTTGGCTGTGTGGCAGGCAGAATGTGGACCCAGATGCAGTTCTGAAAGATAAACAAATTAGGTCTCATGCAAACTGTGTCGGGTAAAGCTAGCTTGTCACAAGCATATCACAGCTACACAGTCATTTGAGAATGAGTGCAGGTGGTCTTAAAGAATAGTCAAATGGCTATCAGCGGAAATTGAAGTCACATGTAAGATGAGAGAAAGAAGCATTCCAGAAAGTCACACCTTTTTTAAGTCATGCCTTTTATCCTTCAAGTTTTACAACAGTGATAAAATTTAAATGAATGTATGTACTGTACATACTGCATATTAGTGTATTTACCGTGCAAAACTGTGTTTCAACGAGTGGCGGAACCGTAGTTTGTCTCATATTCATTCTGTGCTTCTTCCACAGGCAGCCTCCCTGCCAATGTCTATCATCATAGTAGGAGTGGGCCCTGCTGAGTTTGATGGTAAGTGCTTGTGTGTGTGATGGAAGAGAGGATGTACTGATTTCTTTCATACTGACAGATGCATTTCAGAGATGTCATCATCTTTTTCACCACTACAATCGGGCATCTATTTTTTTGCTGTGCTCCATTATGGTGTACTGTTAAAATCAATCATGCAGGAGCAAAGCACATTTCAGCCTGTTTAAAGCATCATCCACAGCACAGATGTGTAAATTTGTTCCAGTCTCACCAGTTCCCACTTACAGCACATGTCTGTAGTATCAGTCAGTCCTCCTCATGGTTTAATAATTTAGAATGGAGCAGTGGTAACCCACAGAAAGACAGAAAATGTCAGCCTCAATACACCCAAAGAGATAAAAATGTCCCAGTGGAAAACCCAGCCCATTTAAAATGAATCGCAAATACGAACCTGCAGGAAAAGTCAAATGGCTCCAGGACATTACAAGAACTAATTAAATTTGGGCTCTTGAGAAAAAAAAAAATCACTGATGTAGTGGTTCCAAACAAGAGCTGAGATTTTCCTTATTAATCTCCTAATACTCCTGTGTTCTTAAATGTTTTATGGTTAATTATGGCAAGAGCGTGTCCTGAATAAAATTTCCTCTGATTGAAGCAAATACAAATTAATGACACATCTGCTTTTGACTCTATGACAGTTTTATATAACTTCTAAATTGTGTCAATAAAAACGAGCTCAGGTGAAGAATATTTTACATTGTAGTTGCTTCGAGCACTCAAGTAAAAAAGCACTATATAAGAACCAGTCCATTTACCATTTACCATAGGTCACAAATACAATGGGAGAAATTTGTCAGGTTTTTCATTCGTCCCATTCTTGTGCACAGTATCAAATTTGGCACTAATGTCTGGTGGGACTACTCAGAATTAGGCTGTCAAAGGTTAATTTGAGTTCCCAAACCTTCATCCTATGGTCAGCAAACAGAGGATGAAGGTTTGCTGACCATAACTCAATGAATTCCTCATTCAAAGTAACATATCGTCACCCTCTTAAAATAATGGCCACTATCAGGTTTTTCAGAAAATACAAAAAACTGATCCAAACACTAAAAATACGATGATTTAGGCAAAAGTAAAACTTTCGTTAAAAAAACTTAGGCCATAATTTTAGGACTGATATTGGGATATGTTTTCTACTTGAACTCTAGTGGTAGTAGAACTGTAGCGTAGAAGTAGTCTAGTAGTGTAGTAGTGGTCTGAGCTGTAATCTGTGGTGCTGTTAGTGATTTCTGAGGCTCTGATTCTGCCATCCTAACAGAGAAACCTTTGGTCTTCTTTTTCTGGCAAAATCAGAGACAGTTTTATCCATTTGAAGGTGCGGCAAAAACCTTGACAATTTACGATCTGCTCTGAGCTTTGTAGAACCTCCTCTTTCTAGTCATTCACACCCATGTAAGATAATTAACACTATAATTCAGAGAGCAGCTGGTAGTACCTGTTGGTTCATGGTCTTATCTTTAGATAAAGATTTCTTGTTGTTATCAGTCACTCTTAGATATGTTCCAAATGTTCTGAAGTTGTTGCTTTGACTGGCACAATTAAAATGTAGGATTTTCTATATACAGAAGTTGTATGGAACCAAGTTGTATGGAAAGAGTTTTTTTTAAAGTTTTTTCTTAAATAGTTTTACTGTGTTAAGATTGAAAAACTCAAATGTTGTGGTTTTATAATTCTGTAAAGCCATTGTGACATATTTTCACAATGGCACTTTTAAAAGTAAAATCTTTTTAGAATGCATTGGTTTCCCTTCATCGAAAGAGAGGTAAGATTTTACGCATGTCATCCGTGAACACAAATAAGCCTGGCACCCCTGCACTAAAGCATTAAAATATCACCTTTAGAACCACCTTTAAAAGTGATATTTGAAAACCACCTTTAATCTTTCAGTAATTAGAAATTTTGACATCTTAATACACTGGTTCAGATACCTAGAAGTATTTAATAAGCCAGTTTCTATGGAGATTTAAGAGGTTTGCTGCATAGACAACACATAGAAAAATGGGTTGTCTTTAGCACTAATCTGAAGAATTGCTTATTTTTCATATGGACAATGTACTACTTTATTCTCATAAAGTAGTACAAGTTGGAAATTGTGCAAAATGGTTTGAAGGCAACACAGAATATTTACTCCTCAGGCTTTCTGTCCTTGACATTATCTGTTAAGGACAAAGTACAAAGTTTTATTGTCTGTAAAACTTTGTACTTTGTTCTAATTAAAGCAAAAATGTGCTTAGACATTCTTTTGATCAGATATATGAAGCCAAGCACACACGGCTCTTTTTTCCCCTGAACAGGCATGAGCCTTATTTTTCCTCTCATCCTAATCGATGAATGGCTGTTCACAAGCTCTTGTTTCATTAACTGCATATAGTATCACAATGAAGTCAAAAACAGCACAATTTCACCAAGTTTGAAGCTGGAGAAATGTTTGTGTATTTGGCACTCTCTGATCATCAATAGAAGAAATACTACTGTACTACATAAAGTTGTAAAGTTTTTTTGGCAATGGAGAGCGACAGGAAATGGGAGAAAGATACAGGCAAGACACGTGGGCAAACCGGCAACGGGCCAGGACTCGAACCTGCGCCACCCGCACCGCAGCACGGCATCTGTATGTGGTCGCTGGCTTCACCACTAAGCCACCCAGGCACCCGTTGTAAAGTTTTTGTAGCATCTATAGTTCCCAGTAATAGTGTGATAATGATAAAAGGCCCAATTAAAATTTACTACGTTCCACAAAAATATTTGCAGTTTAAGTAGGAATAAGAATGAGGAATTAGAAATGCAGGAACTGCTTTATGAAATTTTCTGTTTTCTTTAACAATAAATTCTTTCACCTTTCCTTTTCATCTTCATCATATCAGGTTTGACTATCTCTGAAAAATGTGACTACACGTGATCTGTTTGTGCATTAAAATGTTTGGATGACATTTTTCTTTTATAATTCCCACTTTATGTGTGGGGGAACGGTGTACTGCCGTTTTATAAGAGATGTGATCAAAATATTCATTGAGTAAAAAAATTAAATTCATAAAAACCAGTAATGTTCCACTAAAAATGCAGAACTTTTCTGTAATTAAAATACAGAAAATTTGTTTTTTATCCTTAATAAAAGCTATTTAATTTGTAAAAATGATTAAATGACCAAATAATATGATCAAATACTTCTGTACTGCAACTAATCAGGCTTAAAATTGCAGAAAAGTACTGTTATTACTTGGGTTTATTATTTAATTTTAATTAAATAAGCCAGATTTAATATAATAAAATGGCAAACCACTCAAAAAAAAGTCAAAATACTGGTGTAAAAATAGGTTCATAATTACAAAAATTGGCTGTTCATTGTTGATTATATCAGCTGTAATATGGGTCCAGTGTTTTATGTTTTTGTAGTTGAAGTCTGTTTAATTTCTCTAGTTGTGGTTCTAAGTTTGCTCACGGTTTAAGTTCTTAGTTTGTTATAGTTTTCTTGTTGTTGTCCCCGTGTTCTTGTGTTATCCCTCCTGTGTCTAGTTTTCAGTGTTTGTGCATCTGGTTTCTGTGTCTTCACCGTTTAGTCCCATGTGTAGATCCCCTCTGTGTGCCAGCCTCCCTATATGTCAAGTCTGCGTTGTCATGTTTGGTCACTTCCTGTTTTATTTTGACAGTCCTTTGTCCCATGTGCTTTGTATTTAGTCTCTGGAGCTTGAAAAAGGCGACTGGACTTCTTTTTGTTTCTTGAAAACGTTTCACCTCTCATCCGAAAGGCTTCTTCAGTTCTCAACCAAATGGTGGAGAACTGTTTGGTTGAGAACTGAAGAAGCCTTTCGGATGAGAGGTGAAACGTCTTCCGAAGAAGCCTTTCGGATGAGAGGTGAAACGTCTTCCGAAGAAGCCTTTCGGATGAGAGGTGAAACGTCTTCAAGAAACAAAAAGAAGTCCAGTCGCCTTTTTCAAGCTCCAGAGACTACTATGACCTGGATGACTGAGAATCTACACAGACATATTGCTTTGTATTTAGTTTGCTTCCTGTGTCTCATTAGTGTATTCTGTTCACCTGTGCTCCTCACCTGTTCCCCAATTATCCTCCTGTGGATTTATTTTCTCAGTCTTCCCCTTGTCTCTTGTTGGGTTCTTGTCACTGTGGCCGTGCTCTGTTCTTGTGTTCCCTGTGTTCCCTGTGTTCCCTGTGCTCCTTGTCTTCCTAGTGTCCCAGTTTAGTTTTCCTTAGTTTTGTAACCTGCCTTTTGTTCATTTTCTTACTACCATAATAAAGGTTCATTTTGTTCATTTTGAGTCCTGCATTTGGGTCCTCACCTCCACACACGCCACACAGTCTGCTCACACGCACCGTGACATAGCCATGCTCATAGCCCAGCGCCATGCAGGTCAATTGAAATTCCGCAGAGAATACTAGAACTGGCTGGTCTTCCACTGGCAAACTGTTGTCTGCACAAATGAGAGCATGGCGGGTGGGGGCTTTGATCGCCCTTGCTGTATAAAGTTTTTTGTTCTACTCTGCTTCTCCCTGTGTTATACTCATAGAAAACTACTGAAGCTTTCTATTTTCTGACAGGTGAGATGCTAATCAGTCATCAAAATGTGCTAATTTCCCACTGATTGTGTGAGTGGCATTACTGAATGTTTGCTAATTCTCCAAATCCCAAAGTTGGTATCTCTCTCAAATCTCTAACTGCCAACACGCAGAGCCATTCCTTTTTTCAAACATTTCTGCAAGAACATGATTAACTAACAGGCAGGAACAGCAAGCCTTTAATTAAAGTTTTTGTCTTTCATGGAGTGTTGAAGAAAAACTGCAGTTTGTTCCAGTTTGGGTTTTGTTTTTATAACTTCTGTTAATCCTGATAAGATTGTACTCATAGTCAAGAAAGTGTTGAAATCATTTAAAAAGAGATTATTGTACAGACCAATCATAATCAGCAGAATTGATGACCAAGGTTCAAAAAAGCTAATCATTATTTCTTGTTTAACAGTGGGTCAAAAGGTTTTTGGTGACAAAGTCCTATTGTGTGTGATATCTGCCTAGACACAAGAAAGTGGAGCATTTGTTTTACTTAGAGAGCGAAATAGTATACAATTTAAATATTCAGAGGGACTGCCTAACATTATTTGTGTTATGTAACTGTCAGATTACACAGATAATTGCAGTTATTGAGACATAAGATGTGGTAGACTGCACAGTAAAAAAAAACAAAAAAAAAAACTGTAATTTACAGAATTTATTCTATAAATTTTACAGAAATTGTTGAAATAAACCATTGTTCTGCAGACAATCAGATGTTTTACAACTACTCTGAAGAATTTTTGAGATAAAAGGAAGGCTGGAGATTGGCCTGTAGTTGGCTAAGACAGCTGGTTCGAGTGATGGTTTTTCTAAGTAATGGTTAAAATGCCTGTAGTATGCAGCCCATTAGAGATAGAGAAGATTTCCACTCTCCTTTAACCTTTTAACTGGCTGCACCCAGTCTTTCCAGTGACTCACTCACACACACAAAATAAATAATTGGTATATCTAAAAAATGTTACAGTAAATGTAAACACTACATATACACATGGACTAACAAACACAATCCTCCCAAAAGTCCTTCTCTGATACACAACTTGCATTTGGAAGCACTACATACGTCCAACGAACGGGACGTAATGGGGGCGTGGCCAGTCAAAAGGTTAACCCTTTAAAGGCTCATTGAAAAACTTTGAAATTCAACCTTAGAGGACATAATTATTATAGACCTTATTAGAGGACATAACAAGACTTAATTACTTTTGTGACATTTATCAAAAGGTTTCATTTTTATATATAAATATCATAATAAGATCCAGACTGTGAATAAAGTGGTGAGTGGGCTCATTTACATTTTGAGAAAAACAAATTGAGTGTAATAATAGATTAAATGCAGTGTTGAGGCTGTCTGTTTCAGCCCCTACATGGATGTTAAAATCACCCACCATAATTATTTTATGTGAACTGAGAATTAAATCAGATTAAAAAGTTGGCGAAATCAGACAGAAACTCTGGGTAGGGTCAGGTAGATGATAGAGAACAACAACTGAAACTGTTTTTTGAGTTTTCCAGGGAGGGTGTACAAGGCTAAGAGTCAGGCTTTCAAATAAATCAACACTCTGTCTGGGTCTTTGGTTGATTTAATAAGCCTGAGTGGAAGATTACTGATACTACTACTCCTCGGCCTGTGCCTCTAGGATTCTGACAGTATGACTTGGGGGTGTTGATTCCTTTAAACTAATGTATTCATTCTATTGTAACCAGATTTCTGTAAGGCAGATTAAATCAATATGAAGCCATCATAGCTAAATAGATATTTTATAAATTAAGTAATGTAATATAATATCAGCATTTTTGTTTTTTCTTTGAGGATTTCTGAAGGCAGACTTGAAGCTCATTGGTGTAAAATTGCTGGCTGAAGATGTGCCACACCATATATCTAAAAGTAACACTCATGGGAACAAACCAGTTACAAAAGTGTCCTGGCTTTAGGCTTGGCGTGTTGTAGAATCTGGTAGCTGAACCCTATTATTTATTGTAGACATAATTCTAGAATTGTGCAGATGATGAATCCATTTGCTCCCCACAGGAGTAAGATCTGTGAAGCCCTAAAAAAGTTCTTATTGCAATGTTAAGTCCATGTCAAAAGAGGCTTGTCGTCTTGTGCTCACCACCTGAGCAGAGCTATAAAGCGTTTAAAACGTAATTGGAAAAAAATATTGAAATTAAATTACTAGGTGAGGGAAGGTGAAGTCAGAATTTACTGAAGCTGTGCGGAGAGCATTTGGGTCCAGGGTGAACACTTGTGTGTGACAGGAAAAGTAAAAGTAAATCAAAGAGCTGAAGCCGTCTTCAGTTTGACTGAATTCTGTGTTGAAAATGTTGATTTTACTTGACAAGAAAAAAAAGCCAAGAGACTTAGGGAAATTAAAGTGACTAAAGCAGATCTTTGAATGTGAATTCAATAATCCTTTTACTGTCCTTCTATCGATGGCACTCTGGGCTCAACAAAGCAGTGCGCAGGTTGTGTCACTCGGCATGCAGCGCTTCATGGTGTGCGTCTGATTTACCCTCTGTGATGCATGAAAAGCTTCAAAAGCAGGAACACACTTAGGAAAGAGACTAAATCAAACACTCCTTGTTTTTGTGCTACAGAAATGTATTCAGCTGCAGTTCTACTCAGGTCTGCTCCTTGGTTGAGTAAAGCCTCCAAACAGTCAGACTGGACTCTTTCAGGGGGGTCTTGTGGGAATGAGCCTTTTGAAATCAAAATTTATAATAAACCATTCTTTTCTCTGTAGTTTCATCCTCTCCTTGTATCCTTTCTTTTTTTTTTTTGTTGCCTCCATCTCATCTGCCTTCCCACGCTGCTAAAAATAACATCTTGCACTTATTTTAGAGATCTGTTCAAATGTCCAAAACTGGGCCACGTGTGTGTTTTATAATAGCTTTCATTCAAAAATTGTTGGATAATAGAAGATCAAAATGCCTTTTATTGATTCCTGTGGGCAGCTTGAGAAGAATATTTCACATTGGATAATGTTTCCTCATGAGAATTTATTATTTTTGAGCTATTTAGATAACTCATGTTATTATATCAATAAATGACTAAAAAAATAATAAAACAGCACAATATACATCTTTTTCTATGACTGTGACTCGTACACCGATGTTATTGACAACGCTCTTGTGGCATCTCTTGATATATTCTGACACTTGCAGTATATCTTTATTCTGTGGGATTTAGTGTTTTTTGCCTTTTTTGCCTTTATTAGGTCATCTGAGGTTAAAGGACACAAAGGACAGGCTATGTAGGCTCTACATGTGTAGGCTATACATGCTGTATATGGTGACCAACCTTGTAGTTTGAATACATCACATTAAGGATGGAGGCAGGTTTCAGTATTTTTTATAGCAGATCTTGTGGAAAAACAACAGGGATGTGGCTAAAGGGGTATAAAGATGGATATTACACTGACAGGTTAGTGTCTTATAGCTCACACAATAAAGGATACGCTGCTTTGTCCTCCTTTTTGACTCTACTTTATAACATGAACATCATGTTTTAAGTAAGGTAGTTTTAGGTATAAAATCTGATTGTGATTAAAGGTCTGAGTGGGCCACAGAGGATTTTGACATTTTCAAATGCACAGCAGTGGTCTTAGGTTTGGAAATGGATGACACAGGCTGCTATACAAATGGACATCGGTGAGAGGAATAGTTGATGTTTATTAGAAAGAAAGAACTATGCAGTCCTGTGAAAACTTTCTCTTTCACATGGCTGTGTATGGTAACGTGCAGAATAACAAATGGAAACTTATGGGGATAAAAGGAGACATGGAGTTCAATTTTTCTTGGAAAAATAGTGGTGTCCTCCTCAGTGCTTTATTAAAAATATAAAATAAACAAATACTCTTAATATGCATGAAAGCTCTTTTCTTAAATATAGATGTTTAAGTTTTGAAAAAAATGATCTTATTGATTCAAAGAATAATACATATCGATGATTATAGGCAGATGACACTTTGGTAGTTGCAGTACCTCACTGTTGAATGATGCATTTCACTGTGCCAGCAGGGCAGCCATGTAACAAATGGATTTTTTATCAAGGCTAGAAATTACTAGAATTCAGACAATCTCCAAGTGTAGGATTTTGTAGTTGGTTTTGTATTGCTGGGACACAGAACTGGACCAGGTCAGCAGCATAAACTAGAAAACTCACTTTTAACTGCAAGGTCAAACTGATGGAAAGGCACACAGCGGGAGGAAAACCAATGATGATGATGACACAACAAAGGAAATGGGAAGACTGAGACAATAAATACACGGAGGGATAGTCGGAGAACAGGCAGCAGGTGGGGAGCACAGCTGAACGGAGTCACAGAAACAAGACCAGGAAGTAAACTAAACACAGAAGAGAAGAGACAAAGTCTGACAAAGTGTGAACGTAAACAAACACAGAGGCAGGAACCCAAACTAAGGACAAGAAACCAAAACCAGGAATCACAAAATAATGAGACAAAACCTCAAAACACAAGAACACTGAGCAAAAGGCCCAGGACCATGACAAACAGAGTTGGTAGAGAAGAACAGAGGTACTAGTGCAAAATTCAAACCTCTTATTAGCAAGAAAAATTCAAAAGCTGAATTTAAGTTTGAAAGAAAGAAAGAAATTAATCAATCAATCAATCAACCAAAGATGATCCAGGAAAGTTCTGGAGATGAGGAACAAAAGTGAGCGTTCCCCAAAGTTAAGGAGAGAAGAAACAAAAACTGTTTTTTACCAGTATCACAAACCATTTGTGGGTTGAGCTGCAGTTGAGTATGTGGGTTGCGCCCATGAAAAACTTGCCAAATCTTCTCTGCCAATACCAAACAGCTTATTCTGCTATTGACCCTTGTTTCAAGCTTCTGGTACCTCAGGTGCTGACAGGTGCTCAGGCTTGTGATCATTGGAGGCAATCTCAATGCACAGAGATCTCAAGATGAGGTTCTGCAACCAGTGGCATATCTACACAGTGTGGGACTGAACTCTACATCCAAGATGACAACACTCTCCCCACAGAGCGGAGACTACCTCCAGAATTTGGGACTGCCTGCAGTCCTGTCCTCATCCCCACTGAATACTTGTGGGATCGACTTGAGCGTGCTGTTCGTGCCAGAGTGACCAACACAGCCACATTGGCTGATTTATGACAAATGCTGATTGAAGAATGGGATGCCATCCCACAGCAGTGTGTGACCAAGCTGGTGACTAGCATGAGGAGGAGGTGCCAGGCTGTTGTGGCTGTGAATGATTCTTCCACATGCTGCTGAGGCCCCTGTTTATTAAAGGAATAACTTTTTTTTCTTCAGACTTCAATCATTCAATCCAATAAATGACACTAAACAAGAAATAAATTATAAAATGATACCCAGAGTGTCCCAAAATTGCTTGAAGGGCTTTATATCGGGCGAGTAATGAGGGCAGTCCAACACCCTGATGTTATTGTTCAGTTTGTTTTGCTATAGTTATTTGTATACTGTACATGAAAAATGTACATTGGTACTTGTTGTGTTTTTAATACCTCTTCATATACATAATGCACTTCAACAACAGACATAAGAAGCTTTTTTAAACAAGAAATGAGGAGGGCACAGGGGATGCCAGAGGAGGTGGAGAGTCGCTGTAGACACAGGACGTGAGATAATCGCTGCCTCAGACACAAACTCAGGTCAATGAATTAGAGTCTGCCAGTGCTTCTAGATGGCTTATTGTGGTAAGTTATGGCTGCCATCTCTGATGCACTTGAGGCTGATCCGGGTAGCTGACACGCTTTCATGTGTCCATTTTCTCATATTAGGCCTAATCAAAAAGCAAATTCATTGCACATAAAGTTATTCAGACCATCAGGTGGATGACATTACTCTGACATTACTTTGAACAGCATGAATAAAATCATGCATGCTGCACACACACACACACACACACACACACACACACACACTGAGGCCTGCATGTTATTCAGGGCAGCAGGAGGTTTTCTATCAGGCCCTGTGTCTCAGTGGGCTCCCCCCTCCCTGCCAGGGTTCACCCAACACA
>NC_044350.1:1056809-1174117 GCF_007364275.1 Archocentrus centrarchus | reverse complement strand
GGTATTAACGGTATTTGTTGCCGGAAGTCCGTGAACAGTGGCAATTTTGAAGTACGTTGCGTCACAGCTGACACCTTCGCCGTTAACCACCTCAGGGACATCACCCCCAGTGATGGGCGAGTCATCCCCCTCATCCCCAGTCTCTGCTTCCAATACAGAAGGTGTGTCAGTGGGATTAAGGAAGTCTTTGAAGTATTCATTCCACTGCCCAATTATAGCCTCAGTTGAAGGCAGCAGCACCCCACCCGCACTATAGACCATGTGAGTAGAGCACCGCTTTCCCCTCCTGAGTCGCCTGACGGTTTGCCACAATCACTTCAAGGCTGTCCAAAAGTCTTTTTCCTTGGCCTCACGAAACTCTTCCCACACTCGAGTTTTTGCTTCAGCCACCGCCCAAGCTACTTGTCCTGCCATGATCCGTCAGCTGCCTCCAGAGTCCCACAGGCTAACCAAGCCTGATAGGACTCGTTCAGCTTGATGGCTCCCTTCACCTCTGGTGGCTACCATTTGATTCGGGGATAACCAACACAACAGGCACCAACCATCTTGTAGCCGGAGCTGTGAGCAGCAGCCTCAACAATGGAGTTTTATTCATATAAGAAGACTGTTGACACAAATCAACTAGTTAAACTACAGGCTTGTCTTAAAGGCATAAAGGCATGGATGACCTCTAATTTCCTACTTCTAAATTCAGATAAAATTGGGGTCATTCTACCTGGTCCTGAAAATCCTAGAAACATGGTGTCTGACCAGATACTTAGTGTCTGTGGCATTACCTTGGCCTCCAGTAACGTGTGCACATTCAACAAATATGTAGGATTGCTTTCATTAATTTGTGCAATATTGCTAAATTTAGAAATGTCCTGTCTCCAGAGTGATGCTGAAAAGCTAGTTCATGCATTTATTACTTGTAGGGTGGACTATTGTTATTGTTTATCAGGTCACTCTAGAAGCTCTCTGAAAAGCCTTCAGTTCATTTACAATGCTGAAGGGACAGTACTAAATACTGTAGGACTAGAAAGAGAGAGCACATTTCGCCTATTTCCCCGTTAAATTCTAAATTGAATTTAAAATACTTCAAAATTTTGAATAATCAGGCCTCATCATATTTTAACAACCTCATAGTACCTTGTTATCCTATCAGAGCACTTTGCTCTCAGACTGCAGACTGCCCTGTGGTTCCTAGAGTTTTTAAATGTAGGAAGGTGGGAGGCGGAGTCTTCAGCTATCAGACCCCTCTAATTTGGAGCCAGTTTGGATTCTGGAGACAGACAGCCTCCATCTACCATTCACAGCAAGTATCTGATAAAACAACCATGTTTCTAAGCTTTTTAGGGCCAAGTACATTAACTTCAGTTTTATCTGAATTTAGAAGTAGGAAATTAGAGGTCATCCAGGCCTTTATGTCTTTAAGATATTCTTGCAGTTTAACTAAGTGGTGTGTATATCTGGCTTCTGGCTTCATGGATATATAAAGCTGGTTATCGCGGGCATAGTAATGACAGTGTATGCAATGCTTTCAAATAATACTTCCTAAGGGAAGCAAGTATAGTGTAAACAAAATTGGTCCTAGCACAGAACCCTGTGGAACTCCATAATTAACCTTCATGTGTGAAGAAGACTCCCCATTTACATGAACAAATTGGAGTCTATTGGATAGATAGTTACTGCAGCACAATACTTTTAATACCTATGTTATTCTCTTTGTAATAAAAATATTATTAAAAATATTATGCTCAACAGTATCAAATGCTGCACTGAGATCTGGCAGGAAAAGCACAGAGATGAGTCCACTGTCAGAGGCTATACGATCATTTGTAACCTTCACCAATGCTGTTGAAACTCTTCAAATAAACCGTTCCTCTCCAGATGTTAGCTGTTTTACAACTACTCTTTCAAGAATTTTTTAGATAAAAGGAAGGTTGGAGATTGACCTATAATTAGCTATGACAGGCTGTTGAAGTGACAGTTTCTTAAGTAATGGTTTAATTACTGCCACCTTAAAGGCCTGTGGTACATAGCCAATTAATAAAAAGAGAGTGATCATATTTAAGATTGAAGCATTAATTAATGATAGGACTGCTTTGACCAGTCTTGTAGGAATGGAGTCTAATAGATGCATTGATGGCTTGGATGAAGTAACTATTGACTTCATCCAAGCCATCAATACTAAGTTAATAGTTACTATTAACTTAGATCAAATGGAGAGAGAGTCTAAATATCAGTACTGAAAGTAGCTGATATGTTTTTGAGCTGGTTATGAATAATTTATTCTCTAATCTTATTTGTGAAGAAATTCATAAAGTCATTACTAGTTAATATGTGGCTCAACAGAGCCTACAGTGGCTACAGCACTGAAAAGAAACCTGGATTTATTCTTATTTTCTTCAATCAGTGATGAATGAAATAAGGAAAGTTATCATCTTAAGTTGTTTCATTTGATGATTCAACTAAAGAGCACACCTGGGTGTTAAGTGTGAATATGGCTTTCCCCTTTATTGTTTGAAGTAATATTTTAATGATTTCTGTAAACTATGAACTGTGTAATGCAGCCTGCTTTGTTTTACATGTCACAGATCCTTTTGTGTTTTCCTTAACTCTTGCTTCACCTTTTTTTAAAAAAATCTTTTTTCTACCTATCTTTGGATCTCCAGGACCGTGTGGAGGTGAATGGAGTTCATCTTAGAGTCAGTAACCTGGCTCTTGAGGATTCTGGGATGTACCAATGTGTGGCTGAAAACAAGCATGGCACCATCTACTCGACTGCTGAACTGAGGGTCCAAGGTAGATGGAGGCTTTTCACTCAGTGGTTCCTTTTGATATTGACATAGAAAGAGAAAGAGAGAAGATATTAAAATGAGATTTTTTTTTTAAGAAAACTTTTTCTTAAATTAAAAATAACATACATACAGCCTAAAATAGAGCATAAAATAAAATAGCTTTTACTCCGTCTTCTTGAAAGGCTTTCTTACATTAGTAGGAGACGGGAAAGAATGGCACTGGTAATGGCGACAGGTGGCAGTAGTTGTGGTCTGTTTGTGTGTTTTGTGTATTTCTTATTTTAGATTGTTTTTAATGTTATGGGTGTGAATGGTAGAAAGCAACAATCATGACTTATGCTTGTTTTGTGCACTTTGATCCTTTTGACACATTTGTGTCAGTTTTTGGGTGGACTCTGTGTGAACCAAGTAGATTTGCAGTGTAGCTGGGATTTCCTCCTCTTCCTGCGAGACTCAGCAGTTTTGCACTTTTATGCACTTTTAATTTCATCTGCTGGTTCGGACGTTAAGAACAGGAATAAACTGCTGGGAATCATAAAGGTGTGCAGGAAAATTGCTGGCATAGCTCTTAGCAACCTCACTGACTTACATAAGGTGAGTTCAGTAAAAAAGGCCAGATTGATCCTGGCAGATTCAGACCACCCACTGCACCGGAAGTTTAGGTTGCTTCCTTCTGGATGCAGATATTGACTACCAAGATTTAGGACCAATAGATTGAGGGACTCTTTTGTCCCAGCCACGATTATGTTTCTAAATGATTTGTTGTGATTTCATGTATGTTGTCGTGGTGTATCTGTTTTTATGTTTCTTTCTTTACTACTAGCTGTGGAAAAAATTGCCTTTAGGGGACAATAAAGAGCTTTGAATTGAATTTAACTGAATTGATTGAGACAAAAACGAGTTCTCACAATATTGTATGTATGTAAAACAAACAGCGGGGAATGGAAGCAGCTACAAAGTTTGCGTTTCATCACACTGGAGCTTGTTGATCTCCACATTAAACTATAACAGCATCGTCTACTGCTTTTATGTTAAACTGAAAATTGAAGGCTGCATGGGCTTAATGTTATAATTTTTATTCACAGGCTTGCTCCTTCAGTATATTTCTACTACAGGTCTACTTTTACTCATTAATGTGGGTGAAACGCTCATGGTTACATGGTGAGCTATACAGAGATGTGGATTAAATGAATTGTCAAAGCAAAAAATTTGCACCAGTGATTTTTTTTATTATTTGATTAATCGTTGCAGCCCTGTATTCTGCTTTTAGCTATGTATTTATCATTCCTACAGACCATATAACAAAAGCATCCCATTATATCTAAAAACCTATAAATTTTCTTTGGATTGATCAGACAGAAGATTGACAATATTTACCATGATGCACCACTCTTTTATGTTCCCCCATCCTTGTATGTCTCTTGTGTCCTTTCAGTTCAGGCTCCAGATTTCAGGTTGAATCCAGTAAGGAAACTGATTCCAGCAGCTAGAGGGGGGCAGGTAATGATTGAGTGTCGCCCTCGAGCTGCCCCGAAGCCCAGTCTGTTCTGGAGTCGTGGAACAGAGTTGCTCACCAACAGCAGCAGGTAATCCACTAACTGAGCCCCTTGTTACATAGATTTTCGTGTTGTAAGTAAGTAAGTAAGTAAAACTTTATTTATATAGTGCCAACAACATTTTATCATAAAAAGTCTTAAATGTGTAGAGTGGCTCCATGCTGTAATGGTTTACACATTCACTTAACAAGTGAAAAATTCTCCAGTTCGATCCTGGGGTTGGGTGAGGAAGTGCAACTAGCATAAAAATCAATACCTTGTGTGGTGGATAAGGGAGCAGCAGAGCAGCAGCGGAGCTACAGTTAGGTCTATACGTTTTAGGTACCGTATTTTTTGGACTATACGTCGCTCCGGAGTATAGGTCGCACCAGCCAAAAAATGCATAATAAAGAAGAAAAAAACATATATAGGTCGCACCGGACTTTTTTTGGGGGGGGGGGGGGGTTGCTAGAATCCGAGACCCAGAGCAGAAATTCCATCTTGAACGGCAATTTAAAATAATAATGGATTAAAGAACAGGACAAACACGGTTACGCCTACGTTATGCTAACATAACACATTCAGCTACATGACGCACAACGAACACGTGTTCGGTATGTTAACGTAACATTAAGTTATTCAGATAACCATAGCATAAAGAACATACTAACAAGTTAACCAAACCATCAATCCATTGAATTCTTCATCCTCGGTGTCACTTCTAAACAACTCCGTACACTCCGTAGACGAAGCGCCGCTTCCTCTTCTGTGTCGCGTTAGTCAGACTCGTCGTCAGCTGCAGTTCCAATTATTACAGCCTTTCTGAATCCCAACAGGATGGTTTGTCACTGAAGCCCATGTTTTCTTGATCCATCCAATGACTTCCAGGAAAGTTGGGTGGCGCATTCTCCCAGTTGCCGTTAAGCTGTGCTCTCCATCCATCATCCACTGGTTACGCAAGACTGCCTTAAAGCTCCGGATCGCGGAGATGTCAAGTGGCTGGAGTATTTTGGTTCATGTGTTATAAATGTCACATATACGTCGCTCCGGAGTATAGGTCGCACCCCAGCCAAACTATGAAAAAAAGTGCGACTTATACTCCGGAAAATACGGTAATTACCCCCTTATTAGTTCCTCTGTTGATTAAAACAATCAGCAGAACTGATCTAATACTAAGCAATCCTGTGTCCGTCTGTCATTCGTCAGCTTTTTGCTAAATTCGCTACTCCTCAGTCATTTTATACAGTACCAATCAAAGGTTTGGACACACTTACCCATGTGTCCAAACTTTTCACTGGTACTGTATAACAGTCCTAAGTGAAATGATGATCCTAAGCAAGCTAGATTTGATTAAACAGTTGTAGAGAGATTTGAAACAAGAAATATTGAATCCAAACATTTAGCAATCACTGCAATGGAAGAGTGGTTAAAAATCACCACAGCTGGTGGATAATTCAAGGTGGATAAGCAAAATGTATGACACAATATTTTTTGTGACAGGAACAATACCAGTGATATTTTTCACCAGTGGTTCTCGTTTATACAGTAACAGTCAAAAGTTTGGACACACTTCCTCATTCATATGAATGACTAAGTGTTCCAAACTTTTGACTCATACTTCATGTCCTGCATGAAACAACATGGTAAGAATATTTTGTAGTCCATTTCAAGGCACTGCAATTATAATATGGCAGACATCAGTCTGTCAACACATTTGTTAAGGAGTCTAGTAGGGCTGCAACTGTTCCTCGAGTAACTCGAGTAATTCAATTATAGAAAATCCTCGACACAAATTTGTTGCTTCGATGCTTTGTTTAAACTCTGCAGTGCTCAGGTGTCTCCATGTAAGCGGAGTGTTTCACCCACATTAGCAGCATTAAAGTTCTCGTCGCTGTGAAGGATTTGTCATTTGGAATAATGACCTTTAACACCAAGTGGATGTCAGCATGTTTTCCACATCTCCATTGCTCTCTACACCTGTATGTGTTTTGCTTGCTGTGCTGAGAATTTCAGCTGTAGCTACCGGAAGAGATTGCTGTCAGCACTTTGCTAGCAGGCGCCACCATAAGCACTAGCGATCGATCAGTACAGGAAATCCCCGGTCCCCTGTCACCCGTTTGGTACAGAGGGGCTCTGTCAAAATGTTTTTTATGCTTTAATCCATGATTAGTGACTAAAAATAGACATGCAATAGAAACGTATTTAGAAGTGCACTTGTGAATACAAAGAAATACAACATTAAGCTCATGCAGCCCTCTGTTTTTCAACAAAAACACTGATAACACAACAACAGCAGTTGTTTTACATGCAGTCTGTCTGCACACATGCAGCAAGCGCAAAGAGGCAGAGCCATTACTGAGATGGTGAGCTCAGGTGGAACGACAGGAAACTTTTTTCCAGCATCCAAAGCTGCAGCGCTTGTTCCTGTAACCACCATTAAAACCTTTACTGGGAAACAGCTGTAGGAGCCCTTCATCAATCAATTCATCTACAAGTGTTAACGTGAAGAAAAGAGAACTTTGTAGCTGCTCCATCCACTGCTGTTTGATTCACACAGTGAAAAACTGCAGTAAATCTACAGAAGTTAAAATTATGTAGTATACTTGTAGTGCACTTTCTTTAATTTCTTTACCACACAGTTGTTTTTGTCTGTTCTAGGATGTGGTTACCAAAAAGTATGTGTAGAAATGTTAAATTTATTATATTCTCACTAGTTGTAGTAGGATATCCCCATCGTTGATGAGTGTAGTCTTTTCATTTCTCCCCCATGGTTATTCTATATACAATACGAGTACGGTTGCCACTTGTCCCATGAAACACGGAATCGTCCTTTATTTGGGAATTAAATGTCATGTCCCATATTGAACTGATACGGGACGCAATTTGTTCCGTATTTTTAAAAATGTCCCACACTCATCTCTGTCACACCCACATCAACACTAAATGTTACAATTAACAAAATAAAATACAGGAAATACTAAGGCCAGCAAAATTGTCATGGATCATCTTAGGACCCCCCACACCCATGCCTTTTAAAAATGTCCACTACTACATGAAATGCCACCACATCCCCAGAAATGAAAACGTATGCAAAGATACAGACGTGAGTGGGAAGACACACATCCATGGCTGAACAGTGTCAGTGGGGATGAGTTCAAGGAAAACTGTAACATTTTTTGGCGAGTATGTTCAGTGTGCACGGCGGGCTGTCTGATATAAGGCAGCATGGATCAGGAGAGCAACACCGAACACTGATATAACATTATGTTACTATTGATTCTGTTTCCTATTGTGCTTTAGTAGACTAGTTTGGATTGATTGATTGTTTAGGGTGTTGAGTCTGAATGCTCATTAACTGAATATAAAGTAGTATTGTGTATATATGTATATATATATATATATATATATATATATGGCCATTGAAAGAACAAATCATACCAGTAGATTAACAGTAAACGTCTAATTCTTGTTACTTTGGCAAAATCACGTCCCACCAAAAAAGTGCAAATTCCATTTGAATATTCATTTTAAAAATTCATAAAACATAACTGGGGGATTTTGGCACAAATATTATAGTTTTTAGTTAGTGATTTATATGATTTTATGATATTCCCACAAAATAACCCACAGAATTATTTGTCCCAAGACAAGAGTCTATAATTTTGATTTGATGAAAAACTGTTTAAAAGTCTTTTTAAAATATGAAATATCTCAGAAAAATGAAAGAGAAAAAATGAAAATTCAAGCTAAAAGCTTGACTTTGATGGTGCTAGTGCTACTGTCATGCGGCAAATCATACAGTATATCATTTACTAAGTTAATTGTGCAATAGCTTGTGTGCAAGTTGTGTGTCATTGCACTTTGATATATCCATCCATCCATTCTCTACCCTATCTATCCTGTTCAGGGTCGGTGGGGCAGTCGGCAGCCTGTTGCAGGGCTAACACAGAGACACAGACAATCATTCACACTCACATTCACAGTTACGTACAATTTTAGAATCCCCAATTAACCTAACCCCAGTAACTGCATATCTTTGGGCTGTGAGAGGAAACCCACGCAGAAACAGGGAGAACATGCAAACTCCACACAGAGTTTCTAGCTTTGAGGTCTTTAAATAGGGATGCATGCAATGTAGCCTTATTTAACAGTACTTTACATGAAGCAATCTTTTGCAATAAAGTCTTCATTGCTAAAAACGTATTTAATTTTATGTATGACTAATTGTTTTCTTTATCACCCGTTTACAAAAAAACACAACATAAAATGTGAGTCGGGCGACTTGGGTCATGTTGGTCATGGCCCTGAGAAGCCGTGGTGGGTGTCCCTTATTTTCATGTGTGAAAGGTGGCAACCCTAAATACGAGTCAAAAGTTTGGACATACTTATTCATATGAATGGGTAACTGTGTCCAAACTTTACCTGGAGTGGCTAAATGAGTGTGATGTGCTAACTACACTCATAAAGTCACTCTGCGCCAGATTCTAGCTGTGGGCTCAAGATCTACACGTCCTGGGATGAGATTTGTTCCTCTGACTATTGTACATAGTCTGTATTAGCATGATGTACCTTGTAAGTATAAGCTGTTGGTGATTGGTTTCAGACTGGACACATTTGAAGCTATAGTGGAGAGGTTGTTGCTGATCAAACTATTCCATTGAGCTACATATCATTCTACTTACTTATTTGTTACATTTAACTTAAATGTACCTACTGTAGCAAATGACTATCTTGATTTTGGCATAAGTTAATGAGTCACCTTATCTGATCTTATCAAAGTTTGGCAAATAGTCAAAGGTTTTAGGGCTGCAACAACAAACTGGGGGATGACTTACAGAACGATCCAAACCCTTCCACAAAAACTACCTGTATGGTGTTCAGATTCTGTCAAGAATTTATCAACAGTGATTATATTTGAAGTTTATGATGTTGTATTTAATTGCATTAAGGGTTATATTATATGGTGTTTGTTCTCAGAATCACAGTAACTCCAGATGGCATCTTATGGATCCACAATATCAGCAGGGCAGATGAAGGGAAGTACACCTGCTTTGCTGAAAACTACCTTGGCAAAGCCAACAGCACTGGACACTTGTCTGTGAGAGGTACACTCACTCATATGTATACTGAAAACAACACAGTCATCTAGCCTTGTGACAACAAAGTAACTAACAGCCTCATGTGTCATGTCAATCAGCTGTAATCTTGGCATTCATTGGTTCTCAAAGTTGAGATGTTTAACGTGGTACTTTGCATTGCTTGTTTTTTCATATTACAATGCTACAAGTCTATGAATTTTATTTCATTTTATTTATTTTATAATTTATATTTTCTTATCTTTGGTCATCACACCACTGCTAGTGTCTTCCTGCGTGTCAGATTTTCAAGTATGAAACTTATCATCGTAAACTAGTAGTGGCCCTGAACTGTTGATTCTTGAAGTCCTATTGATATCCTATATCAAGCAAGAACAAAAAAACAGCAATTCTTTTCCTCAGTCATCACCCACAGTGTTGTTAAGAAAAGAGTAACTGTGTAACTGTGGTAAACATTCTCCTGTACCAACTTATCAGATTCAAAATGAGAATCCATCCATCCATCCATCCATCCATTTTCTTCCAACTTATCTGGGGCCGGGTCGTGGGGGCAGCAGCCTAGGCAGAGAAGCCCAGACCTCCCTCTCCCCAGCCAGCTCATGGGGAGGACTCCAAGACGTTCCCAGGCCAGCCAAGAGATCTCTGCAGCGTGTCCTGGGTCTGCCCCGGGGCCTCCTGCCGATAGGACGTGCCTGAACCACCTCAACTGGTTCCTTTCAATGTAGAGGAGCAGCGGCTCTACTTTGAGCCCCTCCTGAATGGCAGCACTTCTCACTCTATTTCTAAGGGAGAGGCCAGCCACCCTTCGGTGAAAGCTCATTTCTGCGCCTTGTATTCATGATTTCATTCTTTCGGTCACTACCCAAAGCTCATGACCTCAGGTGAGGGTAGGGAACTTTGCTTACACGCTCAGCTCCCTCTTTACCAAGACAGACCGGTGCAGCATCCACATCACTGCAGATGCAGCCCCAATCCGTCTGTGAATCTCCCGCTCCCTTCTCCCATCGCTTGTGAACAAGATCCTGCTTAAAGTGTTGCGTAGAACATAAGGACAGTGAGTGCAAGCAAGGGAGAGAAAAAGCAGCATCATCATCATCATCAGACCTTTTCAGTCACATTGACTCACTTGACCTCGAGTTTGCAGTTGAATTAAAAACAAAATACACAGACAAATGCTGTTGGTGCAGCCAGTGGGAAATACCTCTAAGCTGCTGTTACTTTGCTTGTTAGCTTCATCCTGCTGTGTTAGCTGTGTTAGCTCTCCCTCTAGCTGTTGCTGGTGTGTCGTGTTGTAAATAACATAAAGCCGAATTTAATGGATTAGCTCTAGATCACCTCTTCACCATTACCCACTCCAGCTGTTTGAATCGGGATCAGACTAATCTCCAATCCAAATATCACATACATACACAAAATATTTAAAGCTACATGTCTTTTGCTGTGTTGATTCAAGAGATCCATCATATTGTATCATGTTACTAGTTCTAGAGTTGGTTGCTGTGTTTTTTTTCTGTTTTGAACTGAGCATCCCTCGTTTCTTTTTTTTTTTTTTACTAAGCAAAGCTAACTGCATGGAATCACTGGGGCCTGTTAAAGCTAGCTCCTGTCTGTCTTTCCCTTGTAAGAATGTTTTGAATCCTTTAGCAGAAGAACGGTACACAAGAACATGTATGAGTACATCTTCAAAATGTCAGACTTCTTTATGTTTTATCTTGGAATCTTGAGACATTTATCCAGCATCCTGCTAGTTTTCATCTAAAATATTTACCCCTCACAGATGCCACCAAGATCACACTAGCACCTTCTAATGCAGACATCAATCAGGGGGAGAATGTGACGCTCCAGTGCCATGCTTCCCATGATGCAACTATGGACCTGACCTTCACGTGGTCCCTCAATGGGGTCCCTTTGGACCTGGAGAACTCTGTTGGGCTTTACCATCGAGTGGATGGGGTGAGTTCTGTGATGTGTGGTGGAGAAAAGGTTGGGATGATACTGGGGCAACTGTAACTCAGATGTTCGAGTAAGGCATCTACCCATTGAAAGGTCAGTTGATTGAGCCCCAGCTCCTCCCCTCCATAAGTCAAAGTATCCTTTGGCAAGATACTGAAACCTGAGTTCCCCCTGATGTATCCATCAAAGTGTGAGTGTGTCTGTGAATGTTAGATAAAACCATGAATGTGTGTGATTGGGTGAATGTGACGTGTAGGATAAAGAGCTTTGAGTGCTCAATTTGAGTAGAAAGGCACAATATTAGTCTACTCTTTGTGTGCAGGCTTGGAAGCCTGGCGAAAATTCTAGTAGGTGACTTGGTGACTTTGATCATTTATTCTTAAGACTGTGATGCCTGCTTTTGAGCTTCATCAAGGATTCACATCATCAAACAACACAAATAGCACCTCAAATTTCAGCTTTGACCTGTTATTATTATTAGTAATAAAATGGTGGTGGCTTTACTGAGGAAAATAGATGCAAAAGGGATTTGTGTGCCTTTATGCAGGTATTTCTTTCCACCAAACTGGAAAATTAAGCTGATTTTGCTTTGAAAGCAGTTTAGACTTTTCCACAGCAACAGATGTTACAGATCATTTATTTGGCTAGTTTAGTTTGATTCATTACAGAGATAAACTTATATTTTTCTTGTCAGCAAATTCCATTTAGACTGCAACTTGTCAGTCTCTCAAAACTTCCCTACACTGTAAACACCTTTAAAAAAAAGTTAAATATTCTGTTTTGTAAAAAACATTTTCCGTATTTTAATTACAGAAACTTTTTACATGACTGTAAATCAAAATACAGTTGTCTTAGTTTTAAATATTCATTAAATATTGTGTATTTTTTTGAATAGTTTATATTAAATACATGTGTAAACAGTATTCCAATACAATTAATTAATTAATTAAAATTTCAAAAAAAAAAAAAAAAAAATTATTTTGTGTTTTTACATAAATTACAGATTTACATTTTGTTTTACAATGACAACTATTGAACAATTAGGACACACATACTCCCTGTGCCTCAACATATTCATTCTTTCTAAAAATTTCTGCAGTTTCATTCTCTTTCATTTTTAGGAGAATCATTTAGTGTATTTTAGCAGTTTTGAAAATATTTCAACAATTTAAACAATTCAACTCAAACCATTCAGCTGACACCATTCAATTTCACCATTCGTTTTCTTCAGGACATGCATTCTTTAATTTTCTCTGTATTATACCAAGAATGACCGAACACCATTTCAACTCATTTCATTTGTTCTCTGTGTGTGTCCTTTCAGAAGGAAAACATTGGTGACCTGTTGATTGTGAAAGCTCAGCTGAGTCAGGCAGGGATATACATCTGCACAGCACAGACTGTGGTGGATAGTGCCTCAGCTTCAGCTAAACTAGTGGTTCGAGGTAAGACAAGTTAGAGCTGTCATCTGATTTCATATTCTTAATGGTCCTGCATAGATCCTATATCATGATGTTAGTGAACACTTGTTTTAAACCAATGCCAGTTGCTGGTCATGCTCAGAATATAGTCAGTATTGTCAGCCTCCTTCTGAGCATGCACTCATGTGATGTTTAGTTTGAGGCCAGATAAAAGAAACACTTATTTAGACTTTTTAGGGGGTTTTTTGGTGGTTGGTATACCGAGTTTTTAAGTAAGCACTGCCTGATAAGACAACTTCTGGGCAAAGAGAATTGCATGCTACCTTTATACTTTATTGAGAGCAAAACTGTTTTTTAATTGAGTTATTTAATGTAATGAAAAAGTAATAACTGGTAAAATTGGTACAAATTGTTTTGAACCATTTTAACCACATTTTGTGGAACTCATCTAAGTATTCTCATATGAAATGAAAAAGTTGAACTGGTCACATGAATCTTTTTAAAAATAGCACTTTATTCTGTGCACTTAAGCATTTTATCTACCTTTAATTCAGAATCCTAATTAACCTTGAGTTTGCATTCAATATAGGGAACTATAAGGTTTCTAAAAGAACCAGTTTGCTATGTTTGCGTGTACTATGTGGTATAGTAGAAATGTAAGGTACACCAGAAGAAAAGCATGAATATTCACTCATTCTGAAAATTCATTCCTTATAAACCCTATATCCATAGGTATTTCTTATATACTAATGAAATAGTGCAAAAGTGTGAATGGTTCATCCATGGAGATGACAACAAGAAGATAAGCCCAAGATATTTGTCCTGTTTTGCAGTCCTAATGATAGTGATCAAAATGCACCAGAATTTATTGGCTTTTTCTTAATCAGCTGAATCTGAATACTACTCAGCTCTGCAGAGCTTTGTAATGAGTTTCAGCTCATTGGTTAGCTGTTTGCCTTTATGTTAGACTTTTACAGCTGTTTTTGGATATGAAAGGATGTGATAAGCTGTTGGACAAGAGTAATCACATAGGCATGCAGTAAAAAGTGTATGTCTAGAAAGTGGAAGTCACTTCCACTTTCTGCACATAGACTTTTTAGAGTCCAGTCACAGAAAAGTAGGTGAACATAGCGGAACATTTCAGAGGTGGAAAAAGAGGTGCATTTTGACTACATTTCCAAAGTAATTAAGGGTTCACAAAACTTACTGGGAGAGGTAAGTACCAGTTTAAGTTTTTAAGTAGTACCTTGAAATATAAAACTCTAAATCCTCTGAGGTAAATTTTACCACAATACTATGTATTGTGTATGAATGTACTGGTGTTAATGTAATGATTTGTCGTCTGTATAGGCATAGGCAACAAAATTCACATTTTGTCATGTGAATTATTGAATGTACACTATCTCGTACTACTTAAGCTGGTGGATACAAACTGAGCTATGGGGATTCTTTCATTTACTTTTCTCTGTTTTGTCCAGGCCCACCTGGACCTCCTGGAGGTTTATTGGTTAAGAATGTAGCTGAGACATCAGTGGAACTCAGGTGGAGTCGTGGCTATGATAACCACAGTCCTATTGGCAAATATGTCATCATGGGCCGATCTTCTTTCTCATCTGAATGGAAGAAGATGAGGACAGGTGAGTGTGTGTCTGTCTGTCTGTCAGTGGCTAAAACAAAAAATGTTGAATCAACTTCAGATTCAGACTGATTTTTTTTATTGACTGTTTTGAGAAGAGATTTGAAACCAGTGGTAGATTTAGCAAACCTACTTTTAGCAGTAGTAATTGTAGAGTTTGCAGCACTAAAATGACTTATTTCAGTGAGCAGAGAGGTTTTCATGTGGCTCAGGTTTTTAGTCACATTCCTGCACAGAGATTCATCCAGAGAAAAAAGTGACGCCCAAGTCATTTATTTGAAATGAATTTTTAGATTGGTGCAATGGAAAATCAGGATTTTTGGTTTGAAACTGTTAATTTTACTTTATCTAAAATTAAAAGCCACCATGGTTTCACCTTAAGAAAGAAATCCTACTCTAAAGCATATCTTTGCTTTGTATTGAATTTTAAAGGGCACATATCATGCTTTTAAATCCTTCCTTTTAAATCATTCACTTGTGGTCTATAAAGTAGAACTGCAATGCTTTGGTCTGAATTCCTCATTATTGTAGCTCCACAGACCCCTCGTTTACCCCTGTTCTGAGGCGCGTTTTAGAGCAGCTCATTTTGGTGCGGCCATTTTTGTAGTTTGATGGCAGAGATATAATTATCTACTGACAGAGAAACTTTTGATTTCCAAGTTTATTAATATTTCCACAAAGAAGACTTGTCATCCAGCCTTACATGTTCGAGCCAGAGTCTGACCCAGAGCAGGAGAATGAAAATGATGAACCTGCAGAACCACGCCTTCAAATGAACGCATCGCAATGATGTGTTATTACTGTATTTACACCCTCTCCATCCATACCAACTACCTACAATTGAGAGCGTAGTTTTAACTATAGTGTCCAGGGCATTGGAAACTACTATTTAACACCCACAAAAGGATACTCTAATCGCTACACAATTAAAGATGTGCAATAATTGATTATTAAGTATAGTATTTGGACATACACAAACTTGCTGTGAGGAAAAAAAAAAACTGGCGGATTCATGAAATAGCCGGAAGTCCGTGACCTTGTTAGCAGTTTACAAAGCAAATACTGTGATGTAATAGCAAGAAAAACATAATAGGAATAGAAAAAGTGAAAAATATGACCCAATAAGATATTAAAGCAGCACCAGGGGCAGAATAAATTAAAATTGTCCTGCCTCCTAGACACTCAAAGTACAACAAAAAATGTATATAAAGGGCTAAAAAAGTGGAATTGGATGATATGTCCCCCTTTAAGTTGAGGAAAAACGTGTTGATTTATTTATTATTTAGCTTTATTGAGGAACATTTGAATTACGAACATAAGAAACCATTTCAATTAAGTGTTGTAATTATAAATTGTATTTTATTAATCTGACTTAAAAGTTTAAGTTGAAAGAAAAACCTACAACAAAATTGCTTTGTTACAAAGTTAGAGTTTTAGTTAAGTAAGTCCAAAGAACAAATGTTCTTAGAATTAAAATGTTCTTAGAATTCACTCAAACTGTCAGGTTTTCACAACAGGAAAGATTGGTTTATGTTCTCTGAATAAATTCTCTTTTTAGTTCATTTCATGTAAAATCATGATTCTGGGAAAATAAATGTTTTGACTGATTTTTTAAATAAATTACAGTTTCAGTGAAATCAGAATTATAACTTGACAAAAATAATTAAATTTAGCTGTAACAATTAGAGATAATTTTTTTAAGTATGTTCAAAATATATTTTTTCAGTGCATAATAAAAAACTACAGAGTACAACAAGGCTTCTGTTTGCATTATTCAGTAAGCAGACACACACCAAACTCACAACAATGCAAATCCATTTAAAATAAACCATATCTGCTCACTATACACCAGATCCAGTGAACATGAAGGAAATGCAGGAGTCCGATGCTGTGTGATAGGAGGAACTGATGCCCTGGATGGATTATGAGTTCCAGGTAATGGTTGCCAGCACCATCCTTGGCGTGGAGAGCCTAGGCATGCCCTCCCACATCATCCGGACACTGCAAGCAGGTAAAGGTGCTAGTGCTGGGTGGTTTAGACAGTTATTAATGAACAAAATATTTACAACAGAACCAGGTTGCTCACCATCCACTTTATATTTGCTAGAAACTGGTTTGGTTTTTGCCCTTCAGAGTGTCTTAATTCAACAAGGTGCTAGAAAAATTCCTCAGAGATTTTGGCCCATATAACATGATAACAATCAAGCCATGAGGCAAATCTCCTGTTCCACATGAATGTTCCCCCCCCCCCAAAACCAGTTTAGAATGATTGAGCGCACTGTGACATGGTGTTGGTTTATCACCTGCTGGAAGCAGCCATCAGAAGGTGGGTACATTTTAGGCATAAAGGGGTTGGACATGGTCAGTAGGCTTGTGGCATTTAAACAATGTTAATTGATACTCAGGACCCCCAGGATGCGCCAGGAGGAAAAATATTCCCAAACATTTACACTACCACCACCCCCACACTTGAGCCGAATCATTGAACAAGGTATGCATGTGGTAGACTGGATCCATTACTTTCATGTTGTTTACACCAAATTCTGGCTCGTCATCCAAATAGAAATCAACTCATCAGTAAATTCAAAGATGCTCTTCTGCATACATTGGGTGTATGAGTGTTAGTGGTTTGAGTTACAGTTGCATTCCTTTCACAGGGTTTTAGCCAACATTTGATATCCTCTGGGCTGGGCTGAAAATTGCACTGGTTTACTATCAGAACAGTTCACTGTTACTATTAGCAAGGCAGCTCTACTATTAGCACTAGCAAGAGGTTGTCTGATACTCGGAGGCGGGGATCCCATTAGATCAGCAGTTTTCTGCAATATGTCTGGAACCATCAAGACACATCAGAGTTACTTAAATTACCTTCTTTCTCATTCTGGTGCTCAGTTTGACATCACCAGGTTGTCTTGACAATGCCTAGATGCCTAATGCATGGAGATGCTGCCATATGATTTTTGATTGGCTGAGAAGGTAGTTGTGTTAACGACCAGTTGAACAGTCTAATAATGAAGTGGCTGGTGAGTCTATATTCTTGATTTCAGTCCTAACATCCTATAAAGTACTCACATCTATACTACCAACAATGCAGGCACTAACATCTATGTAGGAAATTCATATTTATTATACTAGTAGCAGCTAAGTAGCCTGGAACTTTCAGCAGAGATGAGCAGAAAGCTTCAGAAGTCACTTGTTTTTAACTTAAAACCAGGAGATTTTTTTACTTTTCAAACTTGTATCTGTCTGACAAAATGAGCTAAACAAAGTACTGGTAAGTAGTAAGTATTAATAGATCAAAAAATGGTGTGAGTGTGTACTGTCTCTTAAAAGTAGTATAATCATTTCCAAAGCCGGCCAGTGGCCAGTGATTTTTTTTTTCCTACTTTATACTATTTTCCCTTGTGGTTTCTTGCAGTTCATATTATGTAAATCGTCAGGTGTCTTTATCTTTTTTGCCCTTAGCTCCCACAGTGGCCCCAAGAGTGGACTTGGAGGAGGAGGAGAGATCACAATGAACTCATTATTACTTGGACGTGTGAGTCGAAAGGTCCAAATAGTTAGTTTATGTACAGTAGCAGTCCAAAGTTTGGAATGAATGGGTGGGTGTGTCCAAACTTTGGACTGATACTGTATGTATTTTTCTATACAGACTTCTATACAGACAAAACTTACTTTTGGTTTTGTCATACTTACTTTGTTTTTTTCAGTTTTTTTATTTGTAAAAAATGTTTTGAATCATGTATAATTTTCTCTCCACTTCACAATTGTATACCGCTTTGTGTTGGTCTTTCACATTAAATTCCAGTGAAATATATTTATGTTTGTGGTTGTAATGTGACAAAATATGGAAAAAATATGGAAAAGTTCAAGGGGTATGAATACTTTTGCAAGCCATATATATATATATATATATATATATATATATATATATTATATATATATATATATATATATTATATATATATATATATATATATATATATATATACTGCGATGCAGTATGATGAAGGTAATTCTAACATGTGACGTCAGTACTCACTTAAAGTATTGTAGGTGGGGAATTGTTGATGTTGCCAGAAACCTTTGAATAGTGAACATGTGGGCAATAGCATACTCCACAGTTCAGGTCATTTAACTTATATAGTACCAATTCCTAAAAGCAGTGGCCTCAAGGCACGTTTATTGTAAGGTAAAGACCCTACACTATTATGTTCTCCCTGAAATACCTCAATGCATTACAAACAAACAAACAAAAACAATCCCTGGGAATTTATTTCTCACTTCCAACATGAAGCAATGTTTATACATTGATATACCTTAAAGCAGTGTTTCCCAACCTTTTTAAGCCACAGTACACATTTCACATTAGAAAAATCACAAGGCACACACCAAACAAAAATGTCACAAAAAGTTTATATATTGAAATAGAATGAGTATCAGTTTACTCCATTTACTTACCCAGTGTGAAATCTAGACCAGTTTGGGGGCACTACTAGTTGTAGAGGGCAGTACAACTAGCGTCCAGTGGAAGAGAATGTTATTGTTCTGCCTGTCACTACATGCCGCTCGCTTAGAGTACCAATCAGGTGAAACTGGATAATCTTCCACGGCACACCTGATGATTTCTCAGAGCACACTTTTGTGCCGCAGGACAGTAGTTGGGAAACACTGCATTAAAGAAAGATTCAACTTTACTGTAATTGACTTAAGTGGATGCCTGAAACAGCAAACAGTCAGAGCATTTGCACTCTTAAAAAAAAGGTTAAATGTCTCTCCAAGTGCACAGTCACATCACCAATCTAATTTAAAAATCAGTTCATCAATCAGAACTCCTTCTTTTTTTCTCCCACTGGATGATGATGGAGGATCTCTCTACACACATAATTTCAAAATTTGCAGAAGTCCAAGCATGAAATTATGTGTGAAATTGTGCACTTGTGTTTGCCCAGACAGTCCCAGACACCTCCTTCTTGCAAGTGTTGGTGGTATGTAGAGATGCAAGATGAAACTGTAGCGAAGCTGATTCAATTTATTTTGAATCTCATAATAATAATAATAATAATATGAATTTAATGCATCAATAGTCATTGTCTTTAAGAATAGATTGAGAGATTAGTTAAACAATGCCCCTTGAGTAATATACAATACAATTTTTAAAAGATTAAAGTATGTTAGTTTTAAGCATTGCTGTTGACCTCAGTATTTTTTTACATGTTCACTACTGTGCAGATGTTTCAGACACTAAAAGTGAACTAAGGATATTTTATTCATTCACTAATCTGCAACATGCAAAGTACAGTTTTTCAAGGTACATAACAGAAAGGCTGTGAAAGCATCTTTTTCTGTGGACTGGGATGTGTCACAGTCTCTTATATAGTTTACAACTAATCAGATGCCTCTGCTTGGATTTTGTCATGAGTGTGACTAAACATCTTAAGTGAAATTATTTCCACAGTGCTTTAACTATACTTCTATTTGAAGCAAAAAGTCATAAATCTTACTATTTATACATGCATACTGATCACACTAAGGATCATCAGAGGCATTGACAACAGTCATATTGAAATTGGTGATGTTCTAGTAATTCCATTTTATGTAATTAAAGACATAATCCACAGCATTTGGCTCTGTGCAAAAATCAATGATGCAGATCAAGCCAATTCTTCCTAGCTTACAGACTTTTTCTTTGTAAATCTACTTTGTGTTTACTAAGACAGAGGTGCTGTTAAGTTGGAAGATCTAACTCCTGAGTCCACTTCTGTGAAACCTTTGGCTATGTTTGTATACTGGAATAATTTTAGCAAGAGATCTTTGGCAATCATGTGTATGTACATACTGTATGAATATTAATATAATAAATTATTTCAGAAATGTTTTCATTGAGACTACTGCAAAAAGTCTGACATAATATGAAGGCAGAAACAACCCAAATGCAGACGCCTCAGGCAGACAGATGTAAACAAAAGGCAAACCTTTATTTAGGTTGGAGGCAAAGTCCAGAAACTCTGAATCCATAAGAACAGGACCAGAACAACGGGGAGCATGAATTTGTGTGAATTTGTCTTTTTCTGCTTCTTAATTTATTTCTGAATCCTCCAGCCCATGGCCAGAGAATACCAGAATGGTGACAGCTTTGGCTACATCTTGGCATTCAGAAAGAAGGACACATCATCATGGACAACTATGCGAATTCCCCACGTAGAGTCCTCACGATACGTTTACTACAACAGCAGTCTGGTGCCGTACACTCCTTTTGAAGTGAAGATCAAAGCTTATAACCGTAAAGGAGAAGGTCCATTTAGCCAGATTGCTGTGGTTCATTCTGCAGAGGAAGGTGAGTCACTGTGACATTCAACCAGTCTTTAACGATTTCCATTTCTACATGTTTCATCTTTGTTGGTATGCCGTTTTCCAACCTAACCAAGGAACTGCTATTTTACGTAAATGACTACTCTAACTGCCATGGTAACTTAGCATCACTGTGTTTTGTACAAGCCTGGAATTAGTTGTGGTGGTTGACACATAAATGACATTTAAACATTGAGTTTGTAGCAAAACAACACGTATTAACAAATAATGCAATTAGGAAATCAGTAAAAAACTAATGCTATACACTCAAAAAATGAACTCTCACTATTTTTGGTTTTAAGAATCCTCTTTAGTTGGCTTCTCCTAAAAGTCTTGGACAATTTTGAATTTTGGTCACCTTGACCTTGCGGTCAAGGTCAGAGGTCAAGTTTACTGAAAATCTTGTGAAAGCAATAGCTCAAGAAAGAGGTCACACAGGATTTTTTTTTCAGCCATGACATAGGTGTATTTACTCAGGAAAGATAATATATAGGCTTCTCATGCTGATGGCTGCATAGTGACAGTCTCTGAAACTTTGGAATTTGTAAACCTTGATAAAATTCAGTATTTTTTTATTTTATTTTACAGGTTTTTCAGTGGTGCAGTATAATATGTAGCTATACCAGCACCACTGTTTCAGTCTTTTGACAAAATGACATTCAGTCTTTTCTCACTTTGTACTCAATGAATTTTCATGATATTAACCCTTCTGCCGTCAGATTGCTGTAAGTATATGGATTTTCAGGCCAGGGCACAATTTGATAGCAGAAGTGTTAAAAGATGTTCCACTCTTGTTGTTTCATTTTTTATTTTTTTGCCTTTTATGTAAACATGGCACGTCAGCAGAAGCAAAGCTTTTTTTGGCCTAGTAATAAAATAACAGTCCTCATTTCCATATTGGGTTGGAAGGACATATTTTTATTTTCCTGCATGTATTGATAAACATGTCAGTTACTATCAACAGTGTCATTCAAATCTTGAATTCCTGGAGAAAGAAACAGAAAAATCACTGCTTGGTTATTTGAAGTCCACAATGCCCTGTGGTTTTTAGATATATATATATATAAAACAAAACATGAATTTGCAAAGAAGTAAATGGATAATATGCTAAGAACCTTCATCATTTTTTTTTCCATGGCATACATAAAAGCTAACATGTTATGGAGTTGGTCATAAAGGAATGTCAGTTAGAGTTCTATTCGTTTCAATTACATTTATTATATAGCACCAAATCACAGCAAATAGTTGCCTCAAGGCACTTTATATTGTAAGGTAAAGACCATTCTTACATAATAATGCTAATCACAGCAATTGGCACTATCATCAGTGGTTTATATTTATTATAAGCATTTCTTTTTCCTGGTTCTTACTTAGCCATTTGCTTTTGAATTGATATGGTGAGTAAAGTCACTGAGGCTCATATGCACTCCATTTAAAGTAAATATCAAGTCTCTTGTTTTCATTTAGGTGGACTGTGACTTATAACTCATGAAAATCATATATCCAGTATCTGAGATTATTAGATTTCATAAGACCAGTCAGACAATTAGAAAATGATTTATAACACAGAAATTAAAATAGATTACCTTGTTAACAGCCTTCAGCTTCTCTGTATTCTTGGATTGGGTGTTTCTCATCCTCCTCTTGACATGGGGTCAGGCCTCGTGCACTGCTGACTAATCAAGCACAGTAATAACGTGGTCAGTAAGCAATTCTAATTTTTTCAGATGCACTAGCAAAATGGACATGGCTGTCATTATGTACCTGTAACATATCATAAGACAGTGGAGATAGTTTGTTGCACATTCTTAACCTCTTCATCTCTGACTGACTCCTGAAAGAGCCAACTGTGGGACCTTCAAGCATCAATGCCACGGCGCTGTCCGCCTTTGAGATTCAGGTTTCATGGGAGCCTGTCCACCAGCTCAGTGCCAATGGCATTCTGAGAGGATATGAGGTGATGAGCTGCATGAGTTCACAAATGTTTGCAAAACAGCATAGTCTGTAAAAATAAAATATATGTTGACAGTATCAAAAACATAGTAAAGTCACAAAAACTTGTCTCACAGGTGATTTTGTAATGTATGTATGGAGGACCAACAAATAATTATATGCCAAATATAAAGATGCAGAAAAATACCAAAAGAAATAAACATTTCACTATTTGCAGCTAAATTAACTTACATTTGATGGCACACATATTTAATTTACTGCTAATTACAGTAACAACAGTCCAACCTGACACACTATATACACACTCATAATATGTGTCCTCATTAAAAAGTAATATTTCTGCTTGACGGCCTGTTTTTAAAGTGGATTATCTAAGTGCCTCAGTTATTGAGTAATCTCCTGCAGTAGGCAGCCATTTCTGTTTTGTCCCTCGTATCAGAAATGTATCATGAGATTTGAAACTACAGACACAGAAAACTGTTGGAACATAAATAAGGAGAAAATACAAAGAGAAAATAATAAATATATAAGTTCACAAACAGTGTTTCAGATCTGTACGCTTGTTTCGGACATCATGTTATTAGATCCGGTACTGGCGACAACATGAACGAGAAGCAGCAGCGGACCGAGTAAGGACAGCAGGGATGGAACCAACAGCCAGGGTGTCTGGACTTCGACCCAGCACTCGATACCACGTTGCTGTTCTGGCATACAACAGTGCCGGCACAGGACCACCCTCACCACGCACCACCATCACCACCAGGAAACCACGTATGGCTACACACTTACACACAGTCTGCCCCTTATTAAACAGACACATCAGATAATCAGTTGAGAGTTGCTCTTCATCAAAAATGACTTTCTCACTTGGCTGGAAGTAGTAGGATTGGGCCTGATATGTGAAAACATTTATTTTTTGTACTTCAGTTATATTATATGTAATCTTTTACATTCTTTAGATTAAATGAATTATTTTAATCCCTTTTTTTTGTTTGTTTTAATGTTGGTGATTATGGCTTATAGGTCATGAAAATCAAAAATCTAGTATATCAGATTAATAGAATATTTCAAAGATCAATCAGAAAAGGATTTCCAATACAGAAGTGTCCAAATTCAGAAAAATATGTTCATTTATACACTCAGTACTGGGATAGGTCTCCTTTACCATGAATTCATGCAGCAGTGTGGCATCGCATGGAGGCGATCAGGTTATGGTGCTGCTGAGGCGTTACTGAAGACCAGAGTGCTCTTGATAACACCCTATAGATTTTCTATGGGTTTCAGGTCAGGTGAGTTGGCTGGCCAATAAGGCATAGTAATAACATGATAAGCGAACCATTCTACATGAGGTTTTTTGAGATGCACTAATAATTTGTTATACTCACTGAGTCAAGTTGGAAGGTTGGCAAGCGAGCAATACAGACTGCCTGAAGTGAGAGCAAACACCTTTGAAGCTTTAGTTGAGCACTCAAAACACTATATATATATAGTGCATATATATATATAGTGCATATATATATATATATATATGCACTATATATATATATATATATATATATATACACACATATATATATATATATATATATGTGTGTATATATATATATATATATATATATATATATATATATATATATATATATATATATATATAATATATATATATATATATATATGTGTGTATATATATATATCACACATATATACATATATATATATATGTATATATATGTGTATATATGTGTATATATATATGTGTGTATATATGTGTATATATGTGTATATATATATGTATATATATATATATATATATATATGTATATGTATATACGTATATATATATATGTATATATATATATATATATATATATATATGTATGTATATGTATATATATATATATGTATATGTATATATATATATATATATATATATATATATATATGTATATGTATATATATATATATATATATCTGCATTGAGAGGAGTAAGAATGACATTCCTGCTGGGAGAATTGCGCCAAGTGTTTAAGAAAAACTGTAATTGCAGTACTGCATTTCAAAATGACTATTGTTATTCAGTGTGCATGATTTCCACTTAAATGTATCGTCTGTTATCAGTTTTAACTGATTCTTTTAAAATGTGTTTTTTCTTCTCAGCTCCCAATCGTCCTCCAGGCAATGTGTCATGGAAGACTCATGGCTCGTGGGTAACGGTGAGGTGGGACCATGTGATGGCTATGCACAATGAATCAGCTGTGCTTGGCTACAAAGTAAGTACTAAATTTAAGTAAGATAAGATAACATGAGATGTATGTTATTTAACCCAAATTTGTGAAATTCATTTGCTCTAGTAGAAAAAAATAAGTTAAGCACAACAAACATTTAACAAATAGCTTAAATAGCTCAAATGTATTTAGCTGAATAAAGTATATTCTGACAAAACAAATATCTTTAAAAAAATCCTAAATCTAGCTTACACTTACAAAAATTAGGACTTGAGACTTAAAAGACAGCTCTGAGACTTCAATTTGGAAGAGTAAATAATAATAATAATAAAAAGTAGAAGAAATACCAGGCAAGCCTTGGATAACAGCTTCCCTCAGCTGTTAGCTTTGTGATTGGTACTTAGCTTTGACAATATGAGAATCACTATTAACACTGGGGGGTAAATAGTTTAGATGTTTTAATATTTTAATATCCACCATTTAGTGATTTTGAAGATTTTCATGTCTGCTTATGAGGGCATGAACCTGACTTGGATTAAGTGCCTTCTTTTTGATTAAGTACTGCTCCTGGCTGATGTTTTGCTTGATAAGGTGCATCATGAAACAGATAATCTCTTTCTGTAGTTATGTAAGTTAATAAAAAGGCTGTAAAACAAACTCAAAGATCATGTTTATAAGCCCTGTATCAGGTTATAGATGAGAAAAACATAATTATGCAAAGATAAATGCCATACTGGCAGATCAAGCTGAATTTATTAAAGAAATAGATTATTGAATACGGTAAACACTATAAAAAGACATTTTATGTTTTGATGTTGCACTTTGTTCTGAATCTTTAGTGTTCTGTTGCCAGGTTCTGTACAAACATGAAGACCAGGCAGCTTTGAAGTTTCTGGACAAGGGAAAGACATCACTGAGCCTGCCACTTCCGAAGGACAACGGTTACATTGTGTTGGAGATTTGGTCATGGGGCGAGGGTGGGGACGGGCCGGCACATGAGATTATTGTGTCCCGGGATTCAGGTGAAAAATTTGGAAACACAAATCAGATATTTCTGTTTCACAGAGGTGTTTTTGAAAAACATGACAATAGTTAAATAAATGTGAAAATAATGAAAGGACAAACCATTTTACCAGCTGGCAGGGTTAAATTAAGTCAGCTTTGTTTTAAATGAATTACAGCTGTACTGACCTCAGTTCCATGATAAAACACCCCTACTGTTCTACATGGAAATGTTTCACTCTGGCACTAGGCCAAACAATATTTGTATGCTTAACAGCTGATGTGCTAGTATCATTCAGTGGTGCTTGAATGTTTGTGGAAATCTCTGTAAGTCTGCAAATATATTACCTAATTTTTGTTTTATTTTTGTATGATAATGACTTTATGACTGAATAATACAGTAACTAATGTACAGTTAGAGCTATAACTTGTTGTACAAAAATAATTTTTGAAGTTTTGCCTGTGGCCAGAACATCCTATTTCTTTGCCTTGAGAAACTCTTGGGTTGCTTTTGCATTTGTACTGTGACGTACTATCTGATCAGTTTTACAGTATCTGGCTTAATTTGACAAAAATGGCCTCATCACTTGCACTGATATTGGGCCTCATATTTAAAATTGCAGTGGTAAGATATAAAATATAAATTCAAAACTTTGAATCCACTTGAGATATGTCTGTCATGAAATTTAAAAAAAGTGTACAGGCTTCTCCTGCCCATAAAATTGGCAGTCAATTGTCCAGTTCATTTTGAGCCTGTTAAAATTGGGGAATATATATAAAAATGGCTGTAATTCCTAAACAGTTGATGCACAACCCTTTCAATTGAAACTGAAAGTCTGGGCTTCAATCATGTGTCGACTGTTTGATTTAAAATCCACTGTGATGTTGAGTAGAGACAAAACTACAAAAATTGCCTTTGTCCATTAAATTATAACTATAGGTTGTGGAGTGGAATTCTTGTCATTTATATAGAGCTTTCCTAGAGTTAGGACCACTGAAAACCCTTTACAGAAACCATATTCACCTTTTTGCACATATAGTTCTACAATACTTTCATGCACTATTTTACACACGTAAGCCATTAATAATAAATAGCTATAGAAGGTGAAGAAAAGCAACCCCTGTTTAGAGACGGAAATCTATCCAAGGTCATGTTATCTCAGAGATAGGAGATAGGAACAATAGAACATTTATAATGTTAATCATAAACATGTCAACAATATCTGCATCAGGTAGTGGATAGGGAGAATTTTACTGCACCTGGTTATAAAGGGAGGATGAGAAGGAACAGCTTTATTATTTTTTTTTTATTTTTAATTGTGTGCGTACGTGTGTGCATGTGTGTGCCTGTGTGTGTGTGTTTGCTTGTTTGTTACTATGAAAATAATATTAGAGGACATTTTCTGTTGTAGCACTTTTATGTTATCACTTCAGTAAGAACATTTTTTTTAACCTTTCATAGCTGTAATTTTAACTATGGTTACTGTTCATATAACTATCCATCCCTCCATTTTCTTCTGCTTATTTGGGACCGGGTTACGGAGCCAGCAGCCTTAGCAAAGAAGCTGTCTCCCCAGTCAAATCCTCCAGCTTATCCGGGGGGGGACCCCGAGGCATTCACAGGCCAGCCGAGAGATGTAATCTCTCCAGCATGTCCTGGGTCTGCCCCCAGGGCTCCTCCCGGTAGGACATGCCTGGAACACCTCACCCAACAGGCAACCATGAGGCATCCTAGTCAACCACCTCAACTGGCTCCTTTCGATTTGGAGGAGCAGCGCCTGTACTCTGAGCCCCTCCCAGATGACTGCACTCCTCACCCTATCTCTAAGGGAGAGGCCAGCCACCCTTCAAAAGAAGCTCATTTGTGTTGCTTGTATTCGTGATCTCGTTATTTTGGTCACTACCCAAAGCTCGTGACCATAGGTACATAGATCAACCGGTAAAGAGACAGCTTCACTTTCACACTAAGCTCTCTCTTCATCACAACAGACCGGTGCAGCGTCCGCATCACTGCAGACGCAGCTCCAATCCATCTGTCGATCTCCTGCTCAACTTGTCCCTGTGCCAGAGTGAGTACTCCACCGTTTCCTGGCTGAGGACCGTGGCCTTAGACTTAGGTACCGTTTACACGAGACCGTTTTCATTTTGAAACGGCGTCGTTTTGCTGCGTTTCGGCCTTGTGTTTACACGACAACGGAGTGGAAAACGATGTGTTTCGGAAACGGGGTCCAGAGTGGAGCGTTTCAGAAACGCACCGGCTTGCATTCTCGTGTAAACCCTTGAAACCGGGGTGATTTGAAAACGCTCGACTCGCACATGCGCACTATGGTTGCAACGGCCACAGTTTTTCGCGCACGCGCAAATTGATAAACAGTACTCGTGGATTCACGAGTGCTTCTTATGCTTTTCTTGTGTTTTTACCGTTTTGTAATTCAGCGTTGTGTGCACCAGCGATCCAACCTCATCGTCAGTCCACACAAAACCTCTCACATTGGCCGTTTTGTAAGGTAAAGAACAATTTGCCGCACTACCTACTGTGTCACTCCACGCTTGCGCGTCTTGCATAAACAAACTTTGCAAAGAGAAAACCAACGCCAACTTGTGGCCTGGCATGGGAACTACATCGTTTTCATCATTTCACATGTCATCGTGTAAACGCAGATCGTTTCTGAAACGCTGTCGTGTAAACGAAAGGCTGAAACGCATCAAAACAACACCGTTTCCAGTGAAAACGGCTTCGTGTAAACGGGGCCTTAGAGGTGCTAATTCTCATGCCAGCCCGCTTCACACTCGCCTGTGAAACCATTCCATTGTGAGCTGGAGGCCACCACTTGATGGAGCCAACAGGATGTCATCATTCACAAAAAGCAGGAATGAGATTTTGAGGCCACCAAGGCAGAAGCCTTCTGCCACTTGGCTACGCCTAGAAATTCTGTCCATAAAAATTATGAACAGAATCGGTAACACAGGGCAGCCCTGGTGATGTCCAAGACCCACAGGAAACCAGTCTGACTTATGGCTGGCAATACAGACCAAGTTCTTGCTATGGTTGTACAGGGGCTGATTGGCCCACAACAATGGGGCCAGACACTCAATACTCCTGCAGCACCCCCACATGATACCTTGAGGGATGCAGTCAAATGCCATTTCTGAGTCCACAAAACACATGTAGACTGGAAGTGCAAACTCCCACACACACTGGAATATCCTTGAGAGAATAAAGAGCTGGTCCAGTGTTCCACAATCAGGATGAAAACTGCATTGTACCTCTTGAATGTGAGGTTCAATTAACAAACAGAGCCTCCTTTCCAGCGCTCTGGCATAGACCTTAGTGGGGAGGCTGAGGAGTGCGATCCCCCAATAGTTGGAACACACCCTCCAGTCCCCCAGGTGGCCTGCCACCAAGGACTTGTCAGGCGTGTCAGTGGGATTTAGGAGGTCCTCAAAGTATTCCTTCCACCACCCAACTACAGCCTCAGTTGAAGTCAGCAACGCCCCACCCATAGTATAACTCGTGTGAGTAGAGCAACACTTTCCTCTCATGAGTCGCCTGATGGTTTGCTAGAATCACTTCGAGGCCATCCGAAAGTCTTTTTCCATGGCCTTACTGAACTCCTCTCACGTCCAAGTTTTTGTCTCAGCGACTGTCCAGGCTGCTTCCGCTTGGTCTGCCGGTAACCATCAGCTGCCTCCAGAGTCCCACAGGCTAACCAAGCCCAGTAGCACTCCTTCTTCTGCTTGATGGCATCCTTCACCTCCAGTGACCACTATCTGGTTTGAGGATTACCGCCACGACAGGCTCCAACCTCCTTGCAGCCACAGCTCTGAGCACAGATGGTCCAGAACATGGTCCATTTGGATTGAATGTCCTCAGCCTCCCTTGGAATGCTATCAAAGTTCTGCTGGAGGTTGGAGTTGAGGATCTCGCAAACTGGGGCCTGCCATGCATTCCCAGCACAACCTCACCATATGTTTAGGCACACCTGGTCTGTCCAGCATTCTCCTCCTCCACCTTATCCAACTCACCACCAGGTGGTGATCAGTTGACAGCTCGGCTCCTCTCTTCATCCAAGTGTCCAGAATATACGGCCGCAGATCTGGTGAGACAATTACAAAATCAATCATCAACCTGTGACCTAGGGTGTCCTGGTGCCACATACACTTATAGACATCCCTTTGTTCGAACATGCTGTTCATTATGGACAAACTGTGGTTTGCACAGAAGTCCAATAACAACACACCACTTGGAATCAGATCAGGCAGACTGTTCCTCCCAATATCACCCCTCCAGGTCTCACTGTCATTGCACACATGAGCAAGTCTCTCAGTAGGGCAATGGAGTCACCAGATGGAGCACCCTCAAGCACCCCACCCAGGTGCAAACAACAGTCGGGACTCGTTCACCAGCCTGAAGGCCTCTCGTCCACCGGTGAAAACGCCAACATACAGGCAGCAAGCCGAGGGGATACAAAAATACCCACCCCAGCTTACCTCCTCTCACCGAGAGCAACTCCAGACTGGAACAGAGTCCAGGCCATGCGTTGAGGTGAGCCAGACTATATCTAGCCGGTATCTCTCAACCTCACGCACTAGCTCAGGCTCCTTCCCCAGCAGAGAGGTGACGTTCCATGTCCCAGTAACCAGTCTCAGTAACAGGCGATCGGTCTGCCAGGTCCTCCGCCTTTGGCCATTGCCTGACACATATTGCACCCAACCCCTATGGTGCCTCCTGCAAGTGGTGGATCTACAGGAGGGAGGGCCCATGCCGCATCTTTGGACACCGTGGCCAGGTATCACGGGCTAATGCCGGCCACCACACGCTGTTCCTTGAGCTTCCTCCCCAGGCCTGGCTACAGGGTGGGGCCGGCAGGGTAAACAGTTCCCTTGTTGTATTTTCCATAAGGAGTCATTGGAATTCATCTTCTCATCTCATATAAATAAAGAAGTCAATACTGTCTTAACATATACAAGAATTGTAAACTGTTACATTTTAAAACAAACTGTTAAGTTGTTCGAAACTGTCTGTCTTGTAGGGACTGGCATGATGGTACAGAAGGATGGCTCCGCCACACTGTCCCGTCCCCCTGTCCACCTCCTCTGTGGCTTGGCTCTGCTCACTTTTGCGTTGATGTCAGTCCTGTGATCTCAGCCAGTCTGGACTTTTTATTGTCAGTTGCTTGAAACTAATGTTCTCCTGTAAGGATGGGTGGGTGTTGTGCAGGGATGGGAGAGATGGGAATTTAGTTTTCATTTTTTATAGTAAGGAACTTTTTAAAAAATATCTGAATGAAATGTTTAAGGCAGTATTGTATTTGTGCACTGCTGTCAGTATAGACCATGCCTTATTGGGACATCTGTGACTGACATGTCACATAAGCGCGTCCTGGAAACTGTAGCTGGCAAGACTTCAGGTGTATAGTACTCATAGAATCAGCAGTGTATGTAACCTGTCTACATACAGTGCAGCCATACATGTGATGGAGGTTTGTCTGTTCACACTGAGGGCAGCTTGCCTGTTTTGAGCAGTTGTGTCGTAAGAGCTGTAACGGCATTAATATCATGCATTCACTTGGGATTCACAAATCTCTTCTAACTGCAATTGTGATAAAAATTAAAAAGAGACTGATACCTAAATTTAATTTCTAAAGTCAAAAGCAGCTCTTCTAAAGACTAGGAAGACTAAAACTGCCACATACGGATAACAAAAGACAGAATTCAGGTTTAAACCTTAATATACTTCTACCACAAAGTAAAGTTCACATATCCAAAATATGACCTGATGCTTTTGTTGCTTACAGTGTGAACACACAATAAAAAGGCCTTCATTGAGGTTATGAAGAATTGCTTTGCTAGTGTCTCTGTGATTGTGTGTGTTTCTTTTCCTCAGCTGTAAATATAGCAAACTACAGAACTATGTCACTGGTCCAGATGATTGTTAACATTTTTATGTTTTGTTTAATTTCAGGGAAGCAAACTTTGATTGTATTTAATTCTTTGTTGATTTTATTTTTCTTTTTTTGTGCCTACTTATGTGAATAATTCTGTCAGCGTTGGGAAAATGTATGTTTAAAGTTTTTGGTTTTACTGCAGCTGCTTTTATGCTGATAGGCTGAGAAAAGAAGTCCTTGGCAGCAGGGGTGAATGACCAGAACAACACAAAAGCGCTGATCACCAAAGTTATCAAAGTGCAGTTTACAGTTCAGTTATATATTGTCTTCATTGTAATCCTGTCAGTCTATCAGCTCTTGTGTAACAAATCTGGCTCACCACACTTTACAGGAAGGATGTGACCTCTGTAATTCTTACAGTACATCAAGTGCTTAAAATGTGTGTCTTTGTTGATGTCTATTTATTTATTTATTGTTCTTGATGTACTCAGAACTGTTTTCTATCAGCAGGTTTATTTTTGATAGTCTGAAGGGTAGCTGATGCTTTGAGTTTAAATTACTGTCGAAGAGATAGGAGTGACATGGTTTTGGTTTTCTTTAACTACCCACGAAACATCCCAGTACTTTAAATTTGGTTTTTACTCTGCTGTTTTGTTTTTATTTTACATCTGTGACAAAACTCACTCTCAATGCCTGCAGCACTTAATGTGTTGTTCATAATTTATACAGACTTGCGACTTCTATACCCATACCGGCAACTTGTGGCCTGGCAATGGGAAGTGCACAGTCTTGCGATTCTGTGTGAACGGGAATAGTTTTTAAAACGTTTCCATCTTTTTTTCCACCTTTCTTTCCATTTTTCAAAAACAGAAAAACGTCACAGTTTCCACTCGATCATTCTTGTGTAAATGGGGCCTTAGTATAAACAAAGAATTCAACTACAGCCTCATGCCTCTACAAAAATACATTTTAGCCACTCAAACATGATTTGTCAGTATTATTTAGAATTAGCAAACTACAAATGTACAGTTTATAGTCCAAGTAAAATAAAAATGTTTACAGTATAAATTGGAAAGGTTACAGTGCCAAAAAATTAGGCCAAGGGAAAGCTCAGTGGTTAATTAAATGTAGTCCAACTTTTCATACTATACTATGAAAAGCTTATTGTCGTGACTCGTGAGTATAATAATAAACCCTGGTCAAAGTTATAGGACAGTCGTTCTTAAAATAGTGCACTGATTAGGAATCAAAGAGAAATCCTCTGTATAAAAATCCAGTGTTCGGCAGACCCATCCATCCAACATTTCTAAATCTATGTCGCTGGAATTCCTCCTTTGGTCACATCAAAATGACTACAGCCTCTAGAGGAAAATGTACCTCATATTTAAGCATAAGCGGTATAGCTTTACAATAATTCTGTGCATAACACCCATGTCATCACACATTGTCACTGACTCAAATTAGCCAAATTAACAGTTCCTTTTACATTGTTTGGTTTATTTTGTTGTATTTCAATGTGTGAATGGTCTGGACAACCAAAACACTTGGTCGTACTTTGGTATTTGTTTTACTTTTCAGATGGTTGTATGATAAACCAGTTGATTCTATGATGATATGCTTCATTTGACAAGGAAAATGTAACATTTTAAACATTTTATCCTCTTATTTTACATCCAAATGGGATTCATCATTTAACTTATGTTAAGCTGGGTGTGGTGAACATATATATGGTAAATCTAAGAAAATATAATTTTCTGTCTGTATGTAGATAGCTGTAGCTAGGTATTATCATTAGTGCTCATGTGTTCATTGAAAAATTAAGTTTAAATTCAGGTAAGACTAGACCAATTGTGAACATACTGTTATTTTGAGCCAACAAATATCAAAAAAATGAATTTGTGATGTCAGTATTATTTCAAGCCTGAATTCGAACATCTGTCACTGTCTTACATTCAGCTATATCAAGCATCATGCCACTGCTTTATCTCTGCACCAATGGAAATGCTTTTAGACCCATTTTAATGATGTCCTTGTTTGTGTTCTTGTGCTTTCCTGTGTATGCTTTTTTTTTTGTTCCAATACTTTCAGTGTTCATTGCTGAGCCCTAAAATCATAACCCCATATCTAGGTATCCAGTCACGAAATGAAAGTGGCTGACCATTTAGGTTTACTGATGGACTGACTTTTTGCATTACTTTCTTACAGTGGCAGTTCAAATGGCTGAGCTGAAGTGTGCTGGACAATGTTGCCTTTGAGCTTTTTCAAAATTGTGATTGAGAGGAAATGTGAGTGGAGAGTGGAGGTTACATGTATATATGAATTTAAATAAACACACTGGGATTGTATTTCGATAATATGTGCACTTATTGCATTTCCAGTTCTGGCTGAATAATAAGGAATTTTGAGGTGTCACACCCAAACTGTTAGGTAAACCATAGATCATAGGAGTTCAGTGCTTTGACAAGTTAAAAAAAAAATCAAGGGATGTGGCCACCCTGCCTGGGACCGGGTTAAAATGGCCCCAACTGTGGAACCAGGCCCAGTTGCTCATGGGAGAGCACTTAAGAGGGCACCTACATTATAAATAATGTAGCTCTTAATAAAAACAACAACAAAAACTTTACATCCATCGATCCAGTCTATTCAGCTTATCCTTTACAGGGTCGCCAGGGGCTGGAGTCTATCCCTGTCACAAGGCGAGAAGCACGGTACATCCTGTACAGGTCGCCAGCCTGTCGCAGGGCTAGCACAGAGAGACAACCATTTACACTCACATTTGCACCTATGGGAAACTTAGAATCACCAATTAACCTAACCCCACTAACTGCATGTCTTTGGCATGTGGGAATAAATTGGAGTACTAGGAGAAATCCCACGCAGACATGGGGCGAACATGCAAACTCGACACAGAGAGGCCTGGCCAAGGTGGATTTGCACCCAGGCCTTCTTGCTGTGAGGCAACAGTGCTAACCAAATCAATAAAATATAAGTTAACGTACACATACACACAGTTAATAACTGGAAGGATTTGAGTCTGTTTTTGAATGTAGACACAGTTGTAATTGATGTTAGGTCATTGGGCAGTTTGTTCCAAAGAACCAGACAACAGTAACTGAAAGCACCCTCTGCACATTTAGATCTAGTTCTGAGAACAGATGTTATCTGCAGCTTAAAGCAAATAATGTGTCAACAAAAAGGTTTTCACTCTCTTTTTGAATTATAAAATTTACTCTAATGGATTACACAGCAGTGGGGAATAAGTTTTATTACAGTAGAAGTCTTTCTGAAAATGCAGTTACTAAGTTCAAGGATATAATTCCTCCACTATTGTGGTCTTCGGTGCCATGTGCCAACACAGTGCAGAGCAGCTACCTAAACTCACCTCCCAGTGAGGTAAGATTATCTCGTCAATAGTTTTGCATCCTCGCTGCATAGAACTCTGGATAATGTGGCTCCTCTGAAAAAGAAAGCTTCAAATCAGAAGTGTCTGACTCTGTGGTATAACTCACAAATGTGCAACTTACTGTAAAGCAGATAACCCATAAGCTGGAGAGAAAGTTGTGTCTCATTTAGAAGATCTTCATTTAGCCTGGAAAAATATAGCTCTATAAAATTTTTTGGTGTAAAGCTAGAACATCTTACTATTCATTAGTGATTGAAGAAAATAAGAACAACCCCAGGTCTCTTTTCAGCACTGTGGCCAGGCTGACAAAGAGTCAGAGCTCTGTTAATCTGAGTATTCCTGTAAGCTTAACTTTTAACCATTAAACCAAAAAAATTACAAATTATATCTCACAGACATATCATTACATACAGCTACTTTCAGTACTACTAATATTTAGACTCTTTCTCTCCAGTTTACTTAACTTTACATCCTCCGAGCCATCAACATGTCTTAGACCCGATTCCTACGAGACTACTCAAAGAAGTCCTTCCATTAATTAATGTTTGATCTTAAATATGATAAGTGTGCAGCAAGCAGAGGTCTCTGCTACACAGTCAGTGAGTGAAGGCTGAAATCTAGAGATGTCCATTAGGTGGAAAAAGGCTGTCTTGATGACAGATTTGATATGAGTCTGGAATGCTGGGGGTTTGGTACTGAGACAGAGTTGTGTGTCATCAGCATAGGAATGGAAGCAGAGACCATGGTGTTGGATGATCTGACCAAGAGAGAGCATGTAGATGATGAAGCACAAAACCAAGCCCACCTTGAGACACACCATGGTTAATTGGAGCAGAGGTGGAGCGGGAGCCTCCCACAGTAGCAAACTGTGTTCAGTTGGAGAAGTAAGACTGAAACCAGGAGAGGACAGTACCAGTGAGACAGAGATAGCTGGACACACATGAAAGAAAGATGGTATGAGAAATGGTGTGAAAGGCAGCAGAAAGGTACAGGAGGCTGAGGTTGCTGATGTGGCCAGTCAACAGCCATAACAAGGTCATTTTGATAGCAGTCTTGGTGCTGAGACGTGCTTTGAAGCCATATTGTAAAGGTTCATAGAGGTCATGGTTAGACATATGCTGCTGGAGTTGGGTGGCCACTGCTCTTTCCAAGATTTTACTGAGGAAAGGAAGGTCGGAGATAGGCTGGTAAGTCATCATGGGACAAGAAATGGCTTCTTGAGAATTGGAGTCACTGAAGAAGTTTTGAAGCTAGACGATACCACTCCTGACTCCAGAGAAGAGTTAATGATGTCAGCTACAAGGGGCACATAGCAGGTACACATATCTTGACCAACGTTGTCTGCATGGGGTCCATGGGGTGCAGATGGAGGCTTTAGCCTGCAAGATCCACTTTGTAACCTGGGAAGAATTTACAGAGGACAAGGAGCACTGAGGTAGGTGTGGAGCAGGGGGGATTAAAATTCTGCAGCAGATGTACAAGTCCATGAATTTGAGGCAGAGGTCGTGGACACTTGAATGATGACGTGAATCAGTGGTGATGGTGGAGAGCAGCAATCTGGGATGTCTTTGCTGTTGGTGAAGGAGTAATAGTGAGGCCTGCCAAAGAGCAGCTTTATAGGACTTTACATGGTCTTTATAAGCCTGTAGGTGGAGTGTGAGGCCAGAGCTTTTGTAGAGCCTCTCAAGTCAAGTCTGTAGAACCCTGAGTTCCATCGTAAACCATCAGGCAGAGCATATGAAAGAGAAAGTCTGGGTTTGGAGGGAGGCAAGGGAGTAAAAGCTACTGGATAGGGCGGCGTTATAGTGGTCATCAAGCCCATCAATCATATGATATTGGGGGGGGGGGGGGGGGGGGGGGGGGGGGGGGGGGTCTGAAGCCAAATTGGTTGCTGTCAGGTTGTTCAGGGCAGATGCACTAATAGTCTTGATGTTCCTGTATGTAACGGTACATTTGGTACACTGCCTAGGCAGAGGAACAGGAACAGAAAAACAGAAAGCAAAGTGGTCGGAAACAGCAAGGTCCAGGCAGATTGTAAGGAGTTATGCCTTTAGAACAAACCAGATCCAGTGTGTGGCCTCTGATGTGAGTAGGACCTTTATTGTGCCGCGTGAAATTAAAGCAGTCCAACAGAGACAGGTATTCGCTAGTGAACAAACAGCTATTGGAGTCAACATGAATATTGAAGTCACCAAGTAGGAGTGTGGATGGAGATATGGAGCAGATAGAGAGCAGAAGCTCAGAGAGGTCAGACATGAAGCCAGTAGAGACTTTAGTGGGGTGGTAGATAAAGACAAGCTGGAGCTGTGAAAGGTAGCCAGAGATTAATAACAACTAATCATTAAATGCAGAGTGGTGTATAAACACATAGAAAGTGAAAAGAGTTTAGATGATCCAACCCTAAGTCTGAACCTGATTAAAAATTAAAGTTTTAAGCCTAGTCCTAAAAATAGAGAGGGTGTCTACCTCCCAAATCCAAATTGGGATCTGGTTTAACAGAAGAGGGGACTGAAAGCTGAAGGCTCTGCCTCCCATTCTACTCTTAAATATCCTAGGAACCACAAGTAAGCCAGCAGTCTGAGAGTGAAATGCTCTGTTGGGGTGATATGGTACTATGAGGTCTTTAAGATTAGACGGGGTCTGATTATTCAAGACCTTGTATGTGAGCAGAAGGATTTCAAATTCAATTCTGTATTTAACAGGGAATCAGTGAAGACAAGTCAATATAACAGCCTGTAACAACACAATTGTAGTATTTGGAATTTGGCTCCCAGACAGCCTTGGATGGCTGGCTCTCTAAATCGTCTCCTGGAGATGTTATGTAAACAGATGCTCTTCGCCCTCGCCCCGTGTTGTGACCTGTATGAACTGGTATCCTGGCCCATCTTATCATGAACATTATCATGAACTGCATGTCGAGGGAGATGGCTTGTCACCACAGTATCCTGACTTACTCGTCTCCCCTGGCAGCCCCTCCCCTAACCACCCTAGTGCTCTCCAGGCTTTAAATGTGCTATTGCTTTGCTGAGGTGTTTTTTTGTAACCTCGTAAGGTGTTCATAATGAACACAGTATGAGATTATTTTTTTGAACCTACCTATCCTACTGTATCTCTTTCTGTTTTCTTGCTCAAGGTAGCACCAGTACAATGGCTGCATGACCTCAGACACTTGTCTCCCCTGTTTGTTCTGTTGTTTGTATTTCTTGGATGGGTGTTCTGTTAACTATAATTTCCCCATTGTGGGATCAATAAAGTATCATCAATATGGGAGAAATATGCTCTCTCTCTAATCCCTGATTCAAAAGCAATGTCTGAATTTTCATTAGTTGACTTTCCATAAATTTTTAGTTATTATTACCTTTGTCAGTTTCAAGTTATTACAGCGACCATTGTGGGTTTTCTTTCTTTAATGGAAGGGTACCAACAATTTTGTCCATGTCTGTAGTCATGTGGTGGAAAGAATGCCTCAAGGATCTCCTCAGTCCTACTAAGAAGTAGTAAACACAGAGTCTGGGGACAAGAATGATAACGTGCCCATCACTGGGACTGAGGTCACTGAAGCTTTAATCAGCTTTACTTCAGCTAGTTAATACAATTGCATTGCATTAACTGGTTCAGAAATGTGTTCAAACTACTTGGATAAACTAACAATTATAAAAAATTATTAAAATAGTTAGCTTTGCCTGAAGTCTGTAACCAGTGAACGTTCTGCACATGTTATGTCATTATAAGTTATTATTATATAGTTCACTGTTATTCTCATCCTATAACAGCTGGGATATGTGCTAGTACCCCTACAATCCTGAATTGGATAAGTAGAAGAAAATGGCTGGCTTACAGCACCACCCTGAACCCGCCTGATCTCGTCTGGTCTCTGAAGCTAAACAGGGTCGGGCCTGGTTAGTACTTGAATGTGAGACCACCTGGGAATACCAGGTGCTGTTTGTGGGGTGGCTGTGGCTCAGGAGCTAAAGCAGGTCACCTATTAATCGGAAGGTTGACAGTTTGATTCCGGGCTGCATGCCAAAGTATCCTTGGGCAAGATACTGAACCCCAAGTTGCTCTCAGATGCAAGCGTTGGAGTATGAATGTGTGTGAAAGGTTAGACAGTAAAAGCACTTAGCTTAGTTTCATATGGAAGTGCTTGTATGAATGGGTGAATGCAATGTTTTGTATGAGTGCTCAGATAGAGCAGAAAAGTGCTATATAAATGGTAAATGGACTAGTTCTTATATAGCACTCAAAGAGCTTAGACAACATGCTTACATTTACCCCATTCACACCCATTCATACAAGCACTTCCATGATTAACTAAGTGCTTTTATTATCTAACATTCACACACCTACGCTTGCGTCAGAGAGCAACTTGGGGTTAAGTGTCTTGCCCAAGGATACATTGGCATGCAGCCTGGAGTAGCCAGGAATCGAACCGCCGACCTTCTGATCAGTAGGTGACCTGCTCTACCTCCTGAGCTACAGCCACCATTAATTTACTGTTATTAATTAATAACAGTCTGATTACACTTATCACTGTAATGTCAGCTGCTAATCTGATTGCTTAGTTCAAAGTCAAATTCTTCAACGGGTTTACCAGGTCTTGCCTGGAAGGGGGGTTATAAGGAATGTCAGCTAGACTTCCACCACCCGGAGCCTTTATCACCTGCACTTTGACACCTTCGATTAGTCACAAATGAGAAAGATATAAATCTGTCCAACTCTGTCGAGCTCTGAAGTCTACTTCAGTGGTTCTTGCAGGAAGGTAATGAAATAATTTGTGTTGTACACAACTAGCATTTTGCTGGAATGGGGAGAGTTGTGGTTACATTATAGTGCACTTACTAATAGCTACACATAGGCCTAAAATTAAGAATTCACTGAGTTTTTAGATTGCTTAGATTGTTTTAATAAGTATTTTGTTTTAGCATTCAGTACGACATCAAAACAGTGTTTGAAACCTTTTCAATTTTCAGTTGTCAAAACCTGTAATATTTTACTGAGGTAGTGTTCAGCTGACTAAATAAGGAGAAATTGTAGTAGCAGCTACAAAATGTCTGATTTTGTTTGCTATACCATTTAATGACACTGATTTATGATCGTTCAGAGGCTCATTTCTACAGAAAGAAAAAGTGGAATCTCCAGACAGCAACATGGCAAAACTCGTTGTAGGTAAATAACATTCAATCATTCATTCATTTTCCTTAGAGAATCATTGTAAGACTATTATTATTACTGTAATTATGAATTGAATGTATTGTTACTTTTTTCATGATTTCTTCCTTCTTTATTTCAGCTCTGGGAATTCTATTTGCTCTACACATTGGTAAATATCTGCGTTCAGTGATACTTTTCTTGCCATTAATATGATCAAAGTTTCAGAACAAACCTAAAGTGTCTTTGTTCTGTCTGCCCTCAGCTTCATCCACTAAACTGGTGTGCCATATGACTAACTGGGCCCAGTACAGACCAAGCGCTGGCAAATTCACACCAGACAACATCGACCCCTTCCTGTGCACCCATGTCATCTATGCTTTGGCCACCATTAACAGCTTCAACCAGATCAGCCCCATCGAGTGGAACGATGAGCAGCTGTACGGCAGCCTCAACAGCCTCAAGAATGTGTGAGTTTACGCAATCATACTAAGTCAGGCTGGGCACCAATATTCAGATTAACAACAATAATTACTATTGTTTAACATTAGCCTGCAACTGCTTTTAAATCCAAAAACATGTTTCAGTGCTTCCATTATAGTTTTTTCTGATTCTTAGTAGCTTTTAGAAGATTTAGACAAGAACTATGTGTAGCTTTGAATTCTTTCCCAACAGTTCTTAATGATTTAGAAAAGAAAAATAGGATCATGGATCATTCTTTAATAATTTAAGGTTGTGTCTGTGTGTCTGTCTCTCCCCACTACCAGCAACCCTGCACTGAAGACTCTGCTGTCTGTTGGAGGAACAGTTAATGGAGTGAGCCCGTAAGTTCCATCTACACCAGTTTTTAATATATTTACTTCAAATACCTTCCTTTATTACTTTAATGTAGAACAGATGTCACAGTTCTTTTTCCATGCATCTCATCAGATTCATTGCCATGGTTGCCAAACCTGAGAGTCGTGCAATCTTCATCAAGTCTGTCATCAATTTCCTGCGCACCCATAACTTTGACGGGCTAAACCTGGCCTGGGAATATACTGGACACAATGGTAGCTCAGAGGGGGACAAGGAGAAGTTCACTCTGTTGGTCACGGTAAGCACGGCTCACAATGGCCTTAAATTTTAAATACAATTTTGAATCTATGTTTTTTTCTTTATGATTTAAGTCTTTTGGTTGGGTTCTTGGTCTCCAGTGTCTAGCCCGAAATAAGGCCATACTGGATGTCTTGTTTCTTTTAATGCATTACATTAGCATAGTACTACTGACAAATCTAAAACCGCACCCTACCAAAAGGGGTGAAAGGAAAAAGAGAGCTAGTAAAAAGGGAAAAAAAGAATAAAAAATTGAAAAATAGCCACAAATATCCATCCTTCCACTTATCCTTTTCAGGGTCACAAAGTGGCTGGAATCCATCCCAGCTGACATAGGGCGAGAAGCAGGGTATACATTGTACAGTTTGCCAGCCTCTCGCAGGGCTAACACAGAGAGAGAGACAGGCAACCATTTACACTCACATTCACACCTATGAGCAATTTAGAATCACCAGTTAACCTAACCCCAGTAACTCCATGTCTTTGGACAGCGTAACTTGTTCCTGATAGCCTGACTAGTGTGTAGGCATCCTGTATAGGTGATAATCCAACAAATCTCGACTTACTGGATATTTTAATATTGATATCTTTTAAATCTTAATAATTTTTTCCTTTTATGTATTCATTTAACTTATTATAACAACACAGTTTTGCACAACTACAATATATGCACACCCATCTACAGATTACAATGTAACACCTGCTGAAAAAGTCTTGTCAAACTTTTTGTTTAATTTTATCCATCTGCACCCTGTAGTACACATAGATGGATGAAAGGATGGATGTACCCTACCCTGTTTTCTTTCGCTTTTCTTCTTCAGTCTCTTTTTCCCTATGTCAGCATTCTTTTTTAAATATATACATTAATTGTATTTATGTAAATGTTGACATTTGTTTCCTCAAAAAAACAAAATAGCCTTTCTCATTATTTTCTCTGACTGGATCTAAGTTGCTTTTGTTGTTGTGACTATAGGAACTGGCCAAGGCTTTTGAGGATGATGCCAAAGACAATAAGAGAACTCAGCTGCTGCTGTCAGCCAATGTTGCTGCAATCCGTCAGACCATTGACAGAGCATACGAGGTCAACAAGATTGCACCGTAAGTTTGATTTCAGCACGTGTGTAAATAAGGCAGCCAAAAGGTTTATTTGCACCAGTATTGAAATAGATATACCTGCATTACTTATTTCAAATGACATAGTGCTCAATTTTACATTTCCTGTTTGGCCAAAAAAAAGGTCCCATATGTTCTGTGTCTTCCGCCAATGAACAAATGTGTTGTACAACACCTTCTAACTCAACAGCAACTTTGACTTTATCAACATCATGACCTATGACTTCCATGGACACTGGGAGGCAGTAACTGGACACAACAGCCCTCTGTATGATAGCTCTGTGGACTCTGGCTCCCAAATTCATTACAATATAGTAAGAACTACACCATCACATCTACAGCTGTCTTTCAGTGTGTTCTTTTGAATGGTTTCAGTATTGCTGTGAACAGGGTGAGATTTGTGAGAAAAAAAAAGTAGAGCTGAAATGTTTGGTTTTTTCTTCATAAAAATAATTCAGGAACCCCAGCAGTCCTATATACTGTGAAGCCTGTTAGACTATTTATTACTAATGTCAGTGTAACATTTCGTCCCCTTAGAATTATAAGGTTCTATATGCATTCTGACCTGTTTTGAGATATTAAATAACAGAACCTTATAATACCAAGTTAAAGCTTGATTTTGCAAATAGAACCTTTTCGTTTTATGAATAAAATGGCCAAAGTTGTATATAACTGAAAAAAATCTCTTGCATATAGTTGAACAGAGGTCAACAAATAAGAAAATGACAATAAGTCAATTTTGTCAAAAATGTCAGAACCTTATAATTTTAAAGGGACAATTTATAGAATGTTTATGTGAACTTCCTTCATTATTATGCTCTCCAATGTCATGTGCCAACAGACTGCAGAGTAGGTACTAAAACTCTGCTCCCAGTGAGGTAGATTATCTTGTCAGTAGTTTTACATCCTCACTGTGTACGATTTTGGATACTGTGGTGGCTCCTCTGAAAAGGAAAGCCTCAAATCAGAAGTGTCTGACTCACAAACGGGCAGCTTAAAGCAGATAACATGTAAGCTGGACAGGAAATGGGATCTCACTTATGTAGAAGATGTTAATTTAGCCTGGAAAAAGAGTTTGTTGCTCTATAAAAAGCCTTCCATAAAGCTAGGAAATCTTACTCTTCATCACTAATTGAAGAAAATAAGGACAACCCCAGGTTTCTTTTCAGCACTGTAGCCAGAGGAGCTGAGGACTCTTTTAAGAGACATAGCCATCCTAGTAAAGCCATGTTTCTTTCCCGTACTGAATGTAGTCAGCTAAATTTGCTTTTGAGTTGGTATGCAAATACTGGCAGACAATTGCCGAACTGATTCTGAAAAAGATTATATTCCTCTCCCTTTTTTGTAGAACTCCTCTGTATCCCATTGGCTATCTCTGGGAGCACCATCTGAAAAGCTGCTTCTAGGTTTCCCCACCTATGGAAGGACCTACCGTCTTAGCACTGGTGCAACTGGCCTGGGAGCACCAGCTAACGGCCCTGCAGATGCTGGACCCTACACTCGCACTGCTGGAATCTGGGCTTTCTATGAGGTACAACATTAAAAGCTCAACTTAGTTTGTGCTAAATGTCTGCTATTACTGTCACCCATGAGTACACTTAACAAGGAGTATCTCAATCCCAAAACCTGTGTTGTTTGATGTAGCTCTGTCAATATTTCCCTTTTAACAGATCTGTGACTTCATTAATACTGCCACTGTTGACTGGATCTCTGAGCAAGAGGTTCCATATGCCACCTATGGCAGTGCCTGGCTGGGCTATGATGACCAGCGCAGCTATTCTTCCAAGGTAAACAATTTATATGTGCCTCAAAAAAAAAAACTAGTTATTCTATTTGTTTTGTTCTATTGACTGGTTCCTATTATTAAGATAATCATTTGTTTTACCAATGTGGCTTTTTGTGCAGGTCCAGTGGATGACTGCCCACAGTTTGGGAGGTGCTCATGTGTGGACTATGGATATGGATGACTTCAGTGGATCCTTCTGCTCAGCTGGAGCTTATCCTCTGATAAACCACCTCAGGATGTCAATGGGTAAATACTATAAATCAGCTAACTTCACTACCTTAGATTTGATTAAAAAGAAAAAAAGGTTTAGTCACTTTCTGCGTATAACTTATTTTTCTCTGTCACATGATGAAGGCTTTGGCCCAAAGCCTACAACCACTCCACGCCCCACCACAACGAAGGACCCTCTTGCTGACTTCTGCCGTGGCCGTCCTGATGGCTTGTATGAGAACCCAGCTGACAAAACCACCTACTTCCAGTGCTACCAGGGAAACACCTACCTGCACCGCTGCCAGCCTGGTCTCATCTACTGGGACTCCTGCAAGTGCTGCAACTGGCCCTGAGCCACAGAAGCAGGAACTACAGAACAGAACATTTCATATCATAAGCACAAAGTTCATAAATATATAATGCAGTCATTTATGTTTCAGTGAAATCTTGTCAGAGCTTACACCGATGACTATAATTGTCCAGGGTTGCAACAGGAACAGAGACTAAATAAATAAGAATATTACTTTTTGTAGTTCATTCACTACTTTCTTTCTTTCTTCATCAAATAAATAAAATCTATGTTGTTCTGAAGATTGAAGCTTGAATATTTATACTTACTGTTACTGTACTCTTTTATTTTGTTTTATAGAAAAACAAGACAATTTTATCCGCTTTCTAAAGCAGTGAAATTTTGTTTGCATGATTATATGCTTTTTAAACTGTGCCTTACTACATTCTACCTAATTCAGTTACTCAAATTTCAAGTGACAGTTTGTTTTCATTACGGCTGTAGCTCAGGAGGTAGAGCAGGTCACCTACTAATCGGAAGGTTGGTGGTTTGATTCCTGGCTGCTCCAGGCTGCATGCCAAAGTATCCTTGGCCAAGATACTAAACCCCAAGTTGCTCTCTGATGCAAGTGTTGGAGTACGAATGTGTGAATGTTAGGCAATTAAAAAAAGTGCAGGTGTGAATGGGTAAATGTGTTGTATAAGCACTTTGAGTGCTCAGATAATGTAGAAAAGCGCTATATAAGAACTAGTCTATTTACCATTTACACATCATTTAAATCAAATGAGGCAGCACAGTTGTGTGGTGTTGTGGTAGTTAGCACTGTGGCCACACAGCAAGCAGGTCCTTGATTAGAATGACATTTCTGTGTGGAGTTTACATATCCTTCAGCATGGGTTCTCTCCATGTTCTCTAGTCCTTACCCCACAGTCTAAAGACATGTATGGGTTAGGTTAATTGGTGATTCTAAATTGGCTGTAGGTACGAATGGTTGTCTGTCTGTCTGGTGACCTGTCCAGGGTGTACCCTGCCTCTCAGTCTCAGTCTGAAGAAGGGCATCTGTGGTCCTAAACATCATTCACTATCAAGGTTTGTTTGGAATAAATATTTTTCAGGAGCTTTGCCAGAGTGCGGACCCTTTTCTCTTTTTCTTGTACCCTGCCTCTCACCCTATGGCAGCCGGAATGGGCATCCCTGAATTGTATAAGTGGGAGGAGCTAGATGGATGGATGGATGGATGGATGGATGGATGGATGGATGGATGGATGGATGGATGGATGGATGGATGGATGGATGGATGGATGGATGGATGGATGGATGGACAGAGTCCATTTAAGCAACTGAAAAACTCATGTTCTTGTTACGGCGCATGTGTGGAGGTGGGAGAGGACCCAAATGCAGGACTCAGAGGCAGGCAGTTGTGAATGAACAAATGCGAGCCTTAATGGCAGCTGAGAATATGAACTAATAAACAAGCCATTCAAGACGAGAAACTGAGGACAATATAAACTGGGAAATAGTAACACTAGGGAGATGGGAGCACTGGAAGCAAAGGAACAAGCACTGCCACATCTGACAATGAGACTCTGATAAGGGGAACACTGAGACAATAAATACACAGAAGGATAATCATGGAACAGGTGAAGGAGAACAGGTGAACACAATCACAAAATGAGACAAGGAAATAAAACTAATCACAGAGAACAAGAGACAAAGACTGACAAAGTAAAACAAAACTACTGAACACAGAGACAGAAATGCAGACTTCCCACAGGAAGTTAGACACACAAAGGAGGAACGTAAACTAAGCATCAGAACTGAGAACATGATTAAACACACTTCAATGGAAACAAAGGGCAAGAAACCAAAACCAGGAATCACAAATGAGAACAGTTAGTCTTCAAAAGTCCATGAAACTCAAAATCACGAGGTTTCAGACCTTGGTCCATGACAGTTCTTTAACAAACAGATTAGTTAAGAAATATACAGTAGAATTTTTAATGATTAACACTTCCCTTGGCAGAACATTGTGCTTATCAGCCACTCATGATTCGTTAATGATTCAAGACTCCCAAGAATATTTTGTTCTGTGATGGTGGGGTTAGAATTAAAGTGTACTAGCTTCAAGCATTGCTGTTTCCCACAGAATATGTTATATTACACTACTATGCAAATGTTTCATGCACAAAAGTAAAGCGAGGATGTTTTTTTGTATTCATTAAGGTGCAAAGTTTAGTTCATTAGAGGAAGGCTGTGAAGGCATCTGTCTCACAGTCTCTTTACGTAAATTCTAATCAAATAGACACTTCTCTGTTTAGATTGTTTGATGTCATTCTTAACATCTTAGGTGCTTAAATTATTTGCACCTAATTATTTGGGCTTCCACTTGAATTTATAGATGGATATTGATCACATAAAGCATCATCAAAGGTCATCTAAGGCACTGACTACTGTCATGTTGAAATTGTTGACTTCCTGACATGCCTTCTTAATTCTTTTTATCCTTGCTTCAACAACTCTTTCTTCCTGATATGGCTCATCAACTTTATCCCTCTATAATTACTACAACTTTGCACCTAACCCTTGTTCTTGAAAATTGGTACAAATACACTTCTTCTCTATTCCTTGGGAATCCTTTCACTCTGGATTGTGCTTAACAATCTGGTTAAAAAGTCCACTTCTCTCTTTTCTACACATCTCCATATTTCCACAAGTATGCCATCAAGACCAACCATATTTCCACTCTTCATCTTCTTCATAGCTGCCAGCACTTCCTCCTCACTAATCCTTTGCACTTCCTGATTCACTATCTTTCCTCCATTGGTTCTCCTCTCACTCTCATTTTCTTCATTCATCAATTTCTCAAAATACTCCTTCCGTTTTCACAACGCATTCCCTTCACTCTTTAGTATATTTCCATCTCTGTCCTTAACCACCCTAACCTGCTGAACATCCTTTCCAACTCAATGTGGATTAGCTGTCGATTAGCTGTGTCCAAATTCCGCATCCTTCCAAGGACCTGGCCTTCCTAGACTGTGTCCTTTGCAGCCCATGAAGACCACAAAGGCCAGAAGTGAGCGGCTGTGAAATTGGATGGTCTAGCGTTAATATCAGCATCACCTGTCCTCACCTCAGTGTAGCTCATGTTGCCTAGCAACCATGACAATGCAAAGCACAGCTGTGGAAAAGAAGCTGTTAAAATGGAGCCGAACTTTTGCTCCTTTTTGTGGTTTAATTTTAATTCTTTAATTATACAGCTGAGCGAATGATTCATTTCTAAATATATTAACAGCTCTTTAGTGAGACATTAATATTCAATGAAACTATCCAGTTATGATGCTTTACTTAAATTTCCGCGTGCAGCAGGTAATGATCACTGAAAGAGGACCTGTATCACGATTTGTTAAACTTCATGACTGAGCATGTTTGATTATATATCAAAGTAGATAACCTGTCCCAGGCTCTGTCACTATAGTCAGTTTCACCCCTCCTCTGTTGAATACAGTCTATTTACCAATATAGTGAAGATATTACACATCAGCAACACACAGAACATCACTTTTTGGCAGCTTTTAACAAGCTTTCCATTATGTAAGAGTTTTTCCTGTATAGTGTATTGTCATTAAGATTTTTTCCAGTCTACAATGTTAAATTGGATTATCAATAAACATTTATGAAAGCTCTTGGCGCGTAAAACAATATCAAATTACTGCCCCAGATTTTGAAAATGCGATTCAGAAAGAGTTACAGAATTTTGTACCTGGGATTTAAGTAAAATCTGTCTTCCCCATAAACAGGACAAGCTTAATGGTCTGACATCTGCAGGGTAATTTATGCTAACCATTTCAAATACATCACTTCTAGCTACTACATAGGCATAGAAATGTTCATCAAAACCTTCAACTGATAAAACTCTGTATCCCTTCTTTCTCACATTGTGGTTACTAATTGCATACTAATTGCGTACTAATATACATACTAATTCACCAAACAGGCGTTCACCTCTTGTCATAGTTAAGAGGAACGACAGTGTCTGGTTGATCTGCCCAAACACACTGACTGTGGGTACGACATGGATTGTGCTTAGAGTGTCAAGATCAGCATGTTTTGTATGCAGGTTTTCAAGATGCAGCTCACCATGTTCCAATGATCGTACAATGACAGGAAAAGTATTTGGTATTGATATTTGTCTCTCTAGTGGCTTCCCAAATTTCTAGTTGTACACACTCTGCATTTGAGTCTTATAAGCCAGTGTTTTTGATTTGTTTTTAAAGTTACAGACTACATGAGCTTGATGTTTCAAAGGACAGTGTTTACTTTCAAACCTCTTGCACATAACTTCACAAGTGGCCCAAACTTTATCATCATTCTGCCATAGAGAATCATAAAATGGTGCATGGGAATAAGTGGTCTGTCTGGATAACATAAGATATAAGATTGCAAATGTTGTTAATTCCACATGAACATTATTGCACTTGCTTAGTGTAGGTGAATGATAAGATGTTAATTATTCTGCTGTGGGTCAGTGCTGGGTGTAGAGCCTGACAGCAGCAGCAGCAAGGAAGGACCTAGAATAATGCTCTCTTACACACTTCAGATGAAGCAGTTGCTCACTGAAGGAGCTGAAAAGCTAATTTATGCATTTATTACTTCTAGACTGGACTATTGTAATTTATTATTTTCAGGTCGTCCTAAAAGCTCCCTGAAAAACCTGCTGCTGATCCAAAATGCTGCAGCTAGAGTACTGACAGGGACTAGAAAGAGAGAGCAGATTTCTCCCATATTGGCTTCTCTTCATTGGCTCCCTGTTAAATCTAGAATAGTATTTAAAATCCTTCTCCTCACATACAAGGTCTTGAATAATCAGGCCCCATCTTATCTCAAAGACCTCATAGTACTATACCATCCTAATAGACTGCTGGCTTACTTGTGGTTCCTAGGATACTTAAGAGTAGAATGGGAGGCAGAGCCTTCAGCTTTCAGGCGCCTCTTCTGTGTAACCAGCTCCCAGTTTGGATTTGGGAGGGAGACACCATCTCCATTTTTAAAATTAGGCTTAAAACTTTTCTTTTTGATCAAGCTTATAGTTAGGGCTGGATCAGGTGACCCTGAACCATCCCTTAGTTATGCTGCTATAGGCCTAGGCTGCTGGGGGGTTCCCATAATGCACTGTTTCTTTTCATTCACCTTACTTACTCTGTTTATACTCCACTCTGCATTTAATCATTAATTATTATTAATCTCTGGCTCTCTTCCACAGCATGTCTTTTGTCCTGTCTCTCTCCCCTCAGCTCCAAGTGGTCACAGCAGATGACTGCCCCTCCCTGAGCCTGGTTCTGTTGGAGGTTTCTTCCTGTTAAAAGGGAGTTTTGCTTCCCACTGTCACCAAGTGCTGCTCATAGGGGGTCGTTTTGACTTTGGGTTTTTCTCTGTATTATTGTAAGGTCTTTACCCACAATACAAAGCTTCTTGTGGCAACTGTTTGTTGTGATTTGGAACTATATAAATAAAACTGAATTGAATTGAATTGAAGTCTCTCTGGAGTCACTGCGCTGCAGTGTCAAAGATTTAACCACATTTTCAAAGCGGGTTAAATAACTGCAGATAAGGGTTTTAATAATAAAATAAAACAGGATTAACACCGGAAATGTAATCTAAGTCATGTTATTACACTCTGAGCCTGAGGGACAGTAGGTGGCAGTATGCACCAAGGTCTGTAGCAACAAATAGCTGTTTTTGCACCGTCCCATGAAGCTCAACCAACCAACCAACTTTATTTATAAAGCACTTTAAAAGAGCCAGATCAGATACAAAATGCTGTATATCAAATGAATACAAATATCAAACAAAGAACCAGCAATTATTAATTATTAAACAATAATACATTAAAATAAGTAAGATCAGTGTCTCATGCTCAGTTGAAGGCCAAAGATTATAAATGTGTTTTAAGATAAGTTTAAAAAATGGACAATGTAGGTCTAATGCACAAAGGAAATTCATTCTATAACCTATAGGGACAGTGCTTAGACCCAGGAGCAATTGGGTCTAAGCACCAACTGTTCTGTGTTTTTTCAATATAATGATGAAAATTTAGGGCCATCAAAAATGTGATCAAAACATACAAAAAGTGATTAAATTGAGAAGCTATCCATCTGCTTAATTGGTGCATAGATCTGGCTATCATCAGTGTAGCGATGATGTCCAGATCTAAGGAGACTGATGGTAGTGAAAGGTGTTTTCTAAGAGTGGATCCCAATGGAAGCAGATAAAGTGAAAAAGAAAGGGCCCTAAAATTGAGCATTGTGGAAACTCAAAATAAGCAGTGGTGCAGAGGAGGAATCAGAGCCAGCAAAGCTTACAGAAATAATACTGCCAACTAAATAAGACTTAAACCATTCCAGAGCAGTGCCACGACTACCCACAAGATACTGTAAATGGGATATTAGGATATCATGGTCAACTGTATTGTAGTGGCTATTTCTCCACACAAATCAAATGGATACTGAGACATCGTCTAGGACTAGAGCTTTTGCAGGTCAAAAGATAAGACAAACTCCATGCCACATGGTGCATTTGGGTCGGTTGATTCACCACATTCCATCGAACTTACAGACATAAGAGTGTTAACCAGCAGCCTCTCTGTCACCTGGTAAAAACCATATGCGCCAGTGCCTGCATGACCCGTTCCACTAAACCTACTTATGCCAAATAATTGCACACCTGATTGGCCAAAAACACAAAAGTAAACTCTAATTTTCCAAAGTAAAATAAACCACAAATTATCCTTATGTAAAAACACATATAGCATTTGAATACGAAAATAAAAAATAAACCACAAATAGCTCCAACAACCCATCCCCTAATTGTACATGTGCTAACACACAATTACTTTTAGGGTAAGCATGTAGGAGCTATTTCTATGTCCTACATAACCTACACTACAAATCTCCAGGAGGAGACAGAGCTTGGTTACAGGTCGCTCCAATATACTGTTCTTGGTCTGGACCATCACAGAATGAACCAACCTCCTGGAGCTGTGGCATCAGCAATGATGACTATGTCTCCTGAACAGAAGCTCCTCTTTGGTCTTTCTGTCTTTCCTGAATCACAAGTAGATAGTCCGATGTCCATCTCTTCCAAAAGAGCTCAGCAATATACTGCACTTGTCTCCATCTCCTTTTGATGTACAAATCAGTAACTCAAACAAACTTGTTGCCAAAATAGGCTTCACCCATTCACACATATTCATACAAACAAACAATAAAATCATGATTGTACTGCTCTATTAACATGCTTTCCAAGTATTCAAAAGATATGTGGTTTGCTGTTACAACAGTGCAGCCTGTTTGGACAGAATTACCTCTGTTTGTGCTGTAATCTGGGATGGCTGTGGCTCAGGAAATAGAGCAGGTCATCTACTAATTGGAAGATTGTTGATTTGATCCCTGGTTGCTACAGTCTGCATGCTAAAGTGTCCTTGGGCATGATATTAAAACCCACAGTTGCTCCCAAAGTATTTATTGGAGTGTAGATTTGACTGCAGGAATGCAAATGTGTTGTATAAAGTGCTTTCAGTGCTCAAGGAGAGTAATAAAAGCACTATACTGTATAAGAACTAGTCCATTTACTTGGTGTTGCCTTTGAGAAACCTGAAGCTAGATACAGCAGCAACCATTGTTGGTTGTCATCCAGGAGCCAGAGTGTTGGGAAATATTTTTATCACCCAATGTGGATATTTAAAGTTGTTATTTCTACTTCTGTTTATTTGCAACTAAACTGCTTTCTACACTGTAATAAAATGCATATTGTGTGTCTAAAAGTAGTAGGAAGATTTGAGGCCTGTTTGAATTGCTCTTATTTGTGTTCAGGGCCCCAGAAGCTCTGCTACCCCTCTCTAGCAGTCTGCTGTCACCAAGCAGGCCCTCTCAGATCATCCCCAAAGCATACTCGTCTTCTGCTCTAGCCCCGTGATGAACCTGTTGCTCATTCAAATTCATGCTTAGGGGTCTGAGCTCATAAAACTGCACCTTTTTGAGTTCATGTATAGGACACTAGTCATCCTGTTTGCCCATTTTTTTTTACCTTGCTTATGTAGCACAGCCAAAGATTTTGGAAATGCAAATCAAGAAAGTGTAAATCTGTATAAGCAACAAGTCTAGGGGCAAATTGGGCCCCACTTTCTCCCCCATATCTGGTCTATGTAAGTGTGGGCACTTGTAAATCCTTCTCCAGGAGTACCATAGGATGGCCACAAGGAGGTTGTTTCTGACATTTATTGTGATGAATTTTTCTTACTGTCTTGTTGATGTATTGAAGATGCTCGGGGATGTTTGTGCCTTTTTAGATAATGTCAGTAGAATTAATGACAGTTTCTAATGTATGCTTGCAAAGTGCAGACTCAGCACAAATCTTAGACAAAGAAAGGGAAAGAGTATAAATACCACGGTTAGGAGAGAAAGAGAAGAGAAGATGTAGCGACTGTCTTTGTCCGTGTTGTCTGTTTTTCCAGCAACTACTAAGGCACAACCTCCTGGGAGGGCTTCTTGCTTTTACTTTTTGCTTTTTGTCCTCTGTTTTTTGTGTTTGTATATTTCTAAGTACTAGTAACTTTTTGCAACAGAGCTTGCTCATCGCCATGGATCATTTGGACAGTTTGATTTTATTTGGACTCATACTTAATCTCAGCACGGGCTCTCCTCGGTCGGAGGGTGTGATGAGGAAGCCGGGGCATGATCAACAGGTTCTTTCTTCTTTTCTGTTACTCTGTGTGTGTATCTCAGTCTTCACTATGCTACTGTCTGTGTCTTTTTAACTATTTGTGTGCTACTAAGATGTCTAATTGGAACCTGTTCAACAATGGGATTTGTTGGTAACTATGGTTTTAATTGGGTTTTAATTTGCAGTCAAAAAGGAATATGGAGACCCCTAAAATGTATCCTACAAGAGCAGATGACAGAGAAGGAAATCTGAAACTGCTGGCTAAGGTTAAATGTAGATTTTGTGATATAATAATTCAGGTAAGGATTAATGACACCCAGTAAAATCAATTGGAGGTCTCTAAAGTTAATACTGAATTGGTGTGTAACTCTGCCAAAACAGCGTTGGACTCTCTGGGCCCCTCCCATCAGCTCCTGGTCCCACTGTTTAGCCCCCCGTTCTCCTTAAATTGGTGGTTGAGTGGTTTCCCAAAAAGATGTAGTCTTTGTAGATAATTTGGAAACTTTCTGGGGACATGCCAGTCTTGTTAGGAGAGATGGTATCCATCCGTCTGTGGATGGTGCAGACCACCAAAAAAACAAACCAAAAATCAGCCAAAAATTTAAGCAGAGAAATTCACAAAGAAAAAACAATATAACATCCCTAACTGTACCTAAGAGTAAAACAGTTAAATGTGGATTACTGAACATTATGTCTCTCTCTTCTAACATCCCTATTAGTAAATGATTTTATAATTGATTAGTATATTGATTTATTCTGCCTCTGGTTATAGAGGGATGAATACGTTAGTGGGGAATCTTGGAGTCATGACCAGGATATGTCTTTCAATGCACGCCTTAAACAAATATGTAGGACTGCTTTTTTGCATTTGTGATGCTGAAAAGCTAATTCATGCACTTTTTACTTCTAGATGGGACTAGTATAATTCCTTTCTGGTCATTACTACTATTTTTGGTCATTTGCCTGACATTCTCCTCAAACTGCCTCCTGGAACATAAACTTGCCTCTCCGTTAACAGGCATCACTTATCATCTTAATTACTGCTAACAAAGGATGATACATCTATGAACAGGAAAATAAACCTTAAAAATGTAGTCTAAATATTATACATACAGCAATTAATGGTACAATTAAACAAAAACAAAGTTTCAAAATGCAATAACAGAATTTAAAAATTACACAGGGGGATAAATAGTTCACGTCTCATTTTAATATCCACAATTCAGGGCCTTGAAGATTTTTGTCTACTCGTGAAGGCATAGCTGGCTGTAGCTCGGGAGACAGAGCAGGTCACCTACTAATCAGAAGGTTGGCAGTTCTATTCCTGGCTGCTCCGGGCTGCATGCCTTATCCTTGGGCAAGATACTGAACCCCAAGTTGCTCTCTGACGCAAGCGTTGGAGTATGAATGTGTGTGAATGCTAGACAGTAAAAGCATCTAGCTTAGTTCCATATGGAAGTGCTAGTGTGAATGGGTAAATGTAAACGTGTTGTATAAGTGCTTTGAGTGCTCAGATAACGTAGAAAAACGCTATGTAAGGACTAGTTCATTTACCATAATTAATTAATTACTTTCTTTTTGATTAGTACTAGTGTAACTGGTTGATGTTTTTATTTTGACATGAAATTAAGGTTACATCCTGTAAGGTAAATAAACTAATAAAAAGGCTGTAAAACAAACTCAAGGATCATGTTTATAAGCCTTGTACCAGGCCATGGATGAACAAAACGTAATCACCAAAAGATAACTGTCACACCAGCAGTTCAAGTTCAGTTTATCAAACTGATAAGTAAACTTCTACTTCGAACACTGTAAAAAGGAATATCTTTTGATGTTACAGGTTATTGCGAACCTTTAGTGTTCTGTTTGTCACATTCTGTACAAAGACCAGACAGCTTTGAAGTTTCTGGATGAGGTGAGGACGTCACTGAGCCTGCTATTGCCAAAAGACAACAGTTATGTTGGAGATTTGGTTGTGGGGTGAGGAAAGAGATGGGCCAGCCCATGAGATTACACTGGTCAACAAAGATTTTGCTACCTGAAGAAAAATACCTGATATAAGGAATTTCAGGTATGCTGATTCCAAATCTATAATCAGAAATTCTCTAACACGTCAGGTTCTTGAGTTATGCACATGTCAATATTTAGCTAATGTATTGCTGTACTGGCGCTTCTCACACAAATGTAGAGTGTACTAAGATTTTCTAATTTTGAAATTAAACAGAATTTAGCAATAATTTGCGTGATTTTGAGGTGCTGAATCCAAATATGGTCATTAAAATCTAATCAACTAAAGTTAAACTGCCAATAGTGACTGTCAGTTGATAAAAACAAAGTTTTAGTGCTACATCAAGTGATGGAATGGTGTTTCTGGGGCAGTCCAAAGTGATGCCAAGCTTAAAGCTGGGATCTTTGATGGACCCCAAGTCTGTGAGCTTATTAGAGACAAAGACTTTCCATCTAAGCTCAGACCCCTTGAACTAAGAGCACGGGAATCATTTTTATTCAGGTGGTGCAGAATTTCTTGAGCAACCACGAAGCCACAAACTATGAAGAACTAGTTGACGACATGCTCATATAATTCAAACGCGTGGATTGGAGAATGTCACTTAAGATTCACTTCCTTCACTCTCATCTTGACTTCTTTCCACCCAGTTTGGCTGATGTGAGCAATGAGCATGGTGAACGGTTCAATCAAGATATCTCTGAAATGGAGACCAGGTATCAGGGGTGCTATGACGCAGACATGATGGGTGACTACTGCTGGTTTCTACAGCGTGAAACTTACGTGAAGCACAAGAGCAAGTGTTTGTCACACTTTTGAACTGTTTAGACAGACTAATTGTGGACTGTATTAGTTTGAGATTCCTATATGATTGATTTTGGTATCTGTGTCTTTTTAAAAACAATTTTTTTGGCCTTTTCAGCTTCATTTGATAGTTTTCCACTAGAGATAGACAGGAAAGCAGGGAGGAGAAACGGGGGAAGACACGTGGCAAATGGTGACAGAATTCGAACCTGTGCCGGCCGCACAGCCAAGTGGCATACACGGTCGCCTGCTCACGCCCTGAGCTATCCTGGCACCCCATCTGTGTCTTTTTTTCACCAGTTATATGTTAACGGTGTAGTTTTCTGATAAAATCACTGATGTCGAGTTTGGCGATTGGCATTTATTGGCATAGTTACATAATTCAAGATCCTGACGTGCTAGAGAAATTCTGCTTGCATATTTGGAATCAGCATACCCAAATGAGTAAAAACTAGCTGTTTTTCTTCAGGTAGTAGATTGTTGACCAGTGTTATCATATCCTAGGATTCAGCTGGAAAATTTGGAAACACAAACTACATATTTCTCTGTTTGACAGAGATGTTTTCAAAAAACAGGCCAATCTTTGAATAAAAGAACAAATAATTAAAGACAAAATTTTTACAAGCTGGTAGGTTTGAGTCAGCTTCGCTTTGGGTGGAGGTGGGGGCCATGGGGCCACGTTCTCGGCTCGTGCTGGGGGTCCGGGGGGCGGGGGGCTGATCATTGCCTCTGGCTCTCTGGGGCTCTTGCCTTTTGACCGTGGGAACTCAGTCTAGGGTCTCTCTCCTTCCTCCTCTGGGGTGTGCTTGCGGATGTCATTGAGATGTGTGGCCGCAGTTCTCCTGACTTCCTAGCGCCTGGGGGTGTGGTTGTGGCTTCTCACCCTCATTACTGGGTACAATTTTATTCATCATGACAGCGACACACATACATTAAAACATAATACAGCAAGAGCAAGTGTGTGTGTGTGTGTGTGTGTGTGTGTGCGTATGTTTATAATACCTTGTGGGGACAATTCTCCTGACATATACTACGTTGTGGGGACCAATTGCTCCTTGTGGGGACTGGAACCTTGTCCCCACAAGGGGAAACCCTGTTTTTGGGTCAGGGGTCAGAGTTAGGGCTAAGGTATGAATTGAGTTTAGGTTAGGGTTAGGGTTAGGTATGTGATGGTTAGGGTTAGGAAAAGGGTAAAGGTAAGGTTTAGGCTGTAGAAATGAATGGAAGTCAATGGAAATTCCCCACAAAGATAGCAAAACACACTTGTGTGTGTGTGTGTGTGTGTGTATACGTGTATGTATATATAAGTATAAATGTATATATGTATACCTAGGTCTGTCCCTTATTTGTTCTGCCCCCCCCTCCTCCTTCCTGCCTGTCAGACCTGGCAGTCATATTTTGTGAACAATAAACAAAATGAATGACAGAGAACTTATAGCGCTCTTCTTGAAAAAGCAAATATGTTTGGTACAATAATGCATTCGGATCATGATTCCATTTGCAAAAACTGCCAGACATGACAGGCTTTAAAAAAATAAATAAATAAAAATAACTACGTCTTGCCTTATGTCTCATGTAAACTAACACCCATTTGGAACAATCCAGATATCATTCAGAAAAAGAAAATACTTAATTTTCTGTCATGGCATAGGACAGGGATAAAAAAAAAAAAAAAAACAAATTATTCAAAACAGAAAATTTATCTAATTCCAAGAACTTATAGCAAAATATGGGACCAGCAATAGTTAATTTCTGAAATATCAGCAACTGAACTCTATCATACTGGGAAGATTCAATCTCAGCTAAATGTAGAAATGCCTTTGTAAGTTAATTTTAAAAAAATTAATTATTTGATTTCCCTACCAACTGCAAGATGGGAGCGAGATCTCTATCAACGCAGATCAAACCTTCTGGACAGAAATATGTTCAAAATCACTAAAATGACTACTTACAGCTTATACAATACATAACTCTCTATAGAACACACTATAAAGGACAAAGGATATTCCAAATGGGCCTTAGACACTCAAACACATGCCCCGCTGTACAGGCAACTCAGAATGAATTTGATTCTCTCTGGTTCCCACCATTACTTAGTGGGGGGTACTTTGCTGTGGTCTCATCTCCCCGTGTGCCTTATAGGTGGCTGGGGGTGGACTCTGGGGACTGCAGGTGTCTAATGGCTTCCTGGAACTGGAGATCTGTGGCTACCATCTTGTGGTGTCCGTGTGCTCACCCTGGTTGTTGGTGGGTGGGGCCTTGCGGAGGTGTAGAGTCTGGGGTGCTTGAGGTGAAATGGACTAATTCTTAGATAGCACTTTTCTACTCTGCTTGAGCACTCATACAACACGTTTACATTTACCCCATTCACACAAGCACTTTCATGATTAAGTAAGCTAAGTGCTTTTATCTAACATTCACACACATTCACACTCTAACGCTTGCGTCAGAGAGCAACTTCAGGTTAAGTATCTTGCCCAAGGATACATTGGCATGCAGCCTGGAGTAGCCAGGAATCAAACCGCTGACCTTCCGATCAGTAGGTGACCCGCTCTACCTCCTGAGCTACAGCCACCCCGAGGTGGGGGGTGCTGGGGCCTCTCTCTTCCTTCTGCTGGGGTGGGCATGCAATTGTCATTGAAATGTGTGGCCTTGAGTGTTATTGGGGGGGGGCGCTGCAGTTTGTCTGGGTCTCCTTGGTCTTTCTCTATCTGCCTCTAGCTTCTGGGGGGGAATTGTGGCTTTCTGCCCTCATTATTAAGTATAATGAGGGCTTTCTGCCCTCATTATTCATGGCAGTGGAACAGTGGGTAGGCGCTCGCCTTGCAGCTAGAAGGTTGCAGGTTTGAGCCTCCGTCCCTGCACTGCATTGTGTCCTTGGGCAAGACACTTAAACCACATTACCTAACGGTAGCGCCGGTCTCTGGCTGCATGACTGCAGATGCTCGTCTCTGGATGAGTGATCTGGAAAGAACATTTCGTTGTGTGCCTTGTGCACACAATGAGTTGAATCTAACATTGTGTGACAAAAACAGGCATTCACATTCTATTATTCACTCACGCACAAACACACAACAAAACAACATTGTTGGTTTGTGTAGCCATGTTTTTTTCATATGTATTCAATTCAATTCAATTCAATTCAATTTTATTTATATAGTGCCAAATCACAACAAACAGTTGCCTCAAGGCGCTATATACAGTACAAGTGTGTGCTTTTTTCAGGTACTGTTTGTTTTTTGCATGTTCTCTTTTTTCCTTTTTTTTCCTTGCTTTTTCCCCCTTTTATGAACTCTGGCATTGCCATAATATATATCCACCTTATTTTTTCACTACTTCTACTATCATAATTTACTGTTATTGGGTCACAGGAATATAGTATATACTAATTACAGCTATCATTGCAATATCAGTTGCTTATCTGATTCTCAAATTCTTAACTGACTTTGCCAGGTCTTACCAGGAAAGGGGGTTATTAGACTCCCACCACCTTGAGCCCTTATCACCTGAACTTTGGCACTTTCTATTAGTCATGAATGAGTAAGATATAAATCTGACCAAGTCCAGCAACATCTGAAGTCTGCTTTAGTACTTCTTGTAGAAAGGTAATGAAATCAACATCATGTTTGGTTTGGTTAGATTGTAGTGCACGTCGTAGTAGCTACATGTAAGCCTAAAATTAAGGATTCTATAAGATTGTGTATGTTTTGATAAGTAATTATTTAGAATATAGTAGGACATCAGAGTCTTGACTGAGTTGTGTCTGTTTAAAATTCAGTCTGTAAAATTTCACTTAGTGTTCAACTGATGAATTAAGGAGAATTTTTTTCTGCAGCAGCATGTAATACCAGATTTTCTTACTTGTGTATGTTATGCCATTGAATGAAATTGATTTATGATCATTCAGAAGCTCATTTCTACAAAAGGAAACCAGTGGAACAGACAGCAACATGGCAAAACTCCTCATAGGTAAATGCCATTCTTTCATTCATTAATTCAGTCATTCATTCATGAATTTTACTTTGTTTATTTATCCTGAAATAAATTATTATTAGTAGTAGTAGTAATAATAATAATAATAATAATAATAATAATTATTATAATAGAGTTGATGAGTGAGACAGTATAATGATTTCATGTGCAATTTTATTTTGATAATTTTGACAGAAGTTACAATCACTGCGCTTTGTGATATGGACTGAATAGGTTTAGTACAGTGTAGAACGGGCAGCAGCCAGACTGCCAGAAGCTCTGGCAGTCTGACAAATCTGACTATAGGACTATGAAATTTCACCTCTCTGGTGAAATGATAAATGGTCTGGTTCTTATATCTACTCTAATTGAACACTCAAAGCACTTTTCCTAGCATGTCTCAGTCACCCCAGCATTTTTTTATTGCACGTTAGTAAAAAGAATCTGATTAGTAGATGACCTGCTCTACCTCCTGAGCTACAGCCGGGAAGGAAGGAGTTTGAGAGGTACATATTAAATACTGTCGGGCCAACATCAATGCACAGCTTGGGTTGTGCATTAATGTATCCTGGAGAAGGGCTGGATTATGTTCCACTCTGCCCCTTGGTGAGAGGCAGTGGGCACAGGTGGTTATACTTGTATTTTCTTATATCTTCCCAGTTCAGTGCTTGTAGGTTGGTGTTCACCTCGATGGACAAGAAGATTGTTTCCCTACACCTTTGAGTGGGGAAACAGGCCCTAACTGTAGTTTGTGTATATGTGTCAAACAACAGTTCTTGTAGTCCCAAGGTGAGGTTCTGCATTGGATGGGGACTCCATTTTTGCATTGGAGGACTTTTCCAGCATGCACCCTCTTCCTCCCCTCCGCCACTAAGTGCTTGTGCTCTTGCATATGTTATAAGGTCTTTATCTTACAATAATAAGTGCCTTGAAATGACTCTCAAAACCAAATTTAATTGAAAATTGGACTGAATTGAACCATTTTCTTCTATCCTCCTCTAGGATAAACTATGTATTCACCCAATTTTCCTATTTCTTTATTTCAGCTCTGGGCATTCTATTTATTCTACACATTGGTAAGTATCTGCATTCAGTGATCGAGTCTTCTTGCTACCAAGATGATCACTGTAATCAGTGTCCTTTCGCTGTCTTCCCTCAGCTTCGTCCACTAAGCTGGCATGCCATATGACTAACTGGGCCCAATACAGACCAGGCACTGGCAAATTCACACCAGACAACATCGACCCCTTCCTGTGCACCCATGTCATCTATGCTCTGGCCACCATTAACAGCTTCAACCAGATCAGCCCCATCGAGTGGAACGATGAGCAGCTGTACGGCAGCCTCAACAGCCTCAAGAATGTGTGAGTTTATGCAATCATATTCAAGCTGGACACCAATATTCAGATGTTTATTGTCAGTATTAAGTGTTAAAAATGGTAAATGGAGTGTTCTTGTAAAGTGCTTTTCTACATGCAAGCATATTCATATTCATGCAAGCACATTTTTTCTATGCCTGTTTTCTATCCAACATTTATACACATTCACACTCCGATGACCGAAGCAGCAAAGGCTCAATCATCAGCCTTATGATTAGTAGACCCACTCTACCTCCTGAGTTACAGCCACCCCAACCTCAACTGCAAACCAGGATTATTATAGTAAATGAAAACAAACAAAAAAACAAAAACTGAAATTGAAAAAAACATTTTCGTTCACTGAAATAAATAAAAACTATAATTAAAAGGAAAAAATGATAACTAACTAAAATTGTATTGTGAGTTTACAAAACTAACTGACATTATAGATAAAACAACCTTCGTGTTCTTGGTTGTCAGTTTATTTACCCTTGTGGATTAATATGAAATTATTTTTCCGCTCTCCAAGTTTAAGCTGGGAGCGCCATTGGGCAACTGTGTGTGTGCATGTGCATGTGTGTGCGTGTGTGTGTGCGTCAGCGTGCTCACCGCGCTGGTCCATAAAGTATTGGCAGCAGTCTGCCGAGAAAGCAGCAGAGTCCCATATGGCGTTTCTTTGAGTACGACATGAAGGAATGAAGAAAGTGGAAAAACAGGAACAAATATGTTTGCAGCCAAGAAACTGAGCACAAAAAATGAGGACCTGTTCCACACATGTAGATGTCGTTAGTCTGCTGCACTGATGCTGAAGTCTGTCGTTGAGTTTATTGAGTTTTGGAGTTCATGTTTTTCTTTATATTTCTCCCTGTTCATGCTCATGTGTGTCCTTAATATTACACACATTTAGCATGTAATGCTGTTGTCTTGTGAACAGTTGGTTGTTGAATACAATTTTTTAAACGGTGTCTTTTGTTCAGTTTGCATTACACAATAATCACTCTTGCACCTGATAAAGTATGAAAAACTAAAACTAAGCATTAAACCAAAAGTAAAAACTAATAAAAATTAGCAAAACCACTCTGAAAATGAACTAAAACTAACTGAATTAGAGAAAAAAAGTTAAACCAAACTAAAACTAAACTATAATGTAAAATCCAAAACTATTATAACCCTGCTGAGAACATGTTTAGCATGTTAAATGTTAAAGTTGACGACAGACAGGAATACTAGAAAAAGACTTAACAAGTATGGCTTGCAGGGACCTGCAAAGGATTAGTGTGACAAAAGAGGATGCTAGAGATAGGGTGAGATGGAAACAGATGATCTGCTGTGGCACCCCCTAAAGGGAACAGTCAAAAGAAGAAAAAGAGGTATGGCTTATTGTAAAATAAAGTGCTTAAATGGGTTGCCAGAAAAAAAGCCTCTTCTCTCTAAGAAGAACAGTAAATGGTCTAGTTCTTAGATAGCACTTTTCTACTCTGTCTGAGCACTCAAAGCACTTATACAACAAGTTTACATTTACCCCATTCAATTCAATTCAATTCAATTCAATTCAATTTTATTTATATAGCGCCAAATCACAACAAACTGTCGCCTCAAGGCGCTTTGTATTGTGGGTAAAGACCCTACAATAATACAGAGAAAACCCAACAGTCAAAACGACCCCCTATGAGCAGCACTTGGCGACAGTGGAAAGGAAAAACTCCCTTTTAACAGGAAGAAACCTCCAGCAGAACCAGGCTCAGGGAGGGGCAGTCATCTGCCGCGACCGGTTGGGCTGAGGGGAGAGAAAGACATGCTGTGGAAAAGAGCCAGAGATTAATATCAATTAATGATTAAATGCAGAGTGGAGTATAAACAAAGTAAATAAGGTGAATGAGAAACCGTGCATTATGTGAACCCCCCAGCAGACTAGGCCTATAGCAGCATAACTAAGGGATGGTTCAGGGTCACCTGATCCAGCCCTAACTATAAGCTTTATCATAAAGGAAAGTTTCAAGCCTAATCTTAAAAATAGAGAGGGTGTCTGTCTCCCAAATCCAAGCTGGAAGCTGGTTCCACAGAAGAGGCGCCTGAAAGCTGAAGGCTCTGCCTCCCATTCTACTCTTAAGTATCCGAGGAACCACAAGTAAGCCAGCAGTCTGAGAGCGAAGTGCTCTGTTGGGGTGATATGGTACTATGAGGTCTTTAAGATAAGATGGGGCCTGATTATTCAAGACCTTCTATGTGAGGAGAAGAATTTTAAATTCTATTCTAGATTTAACAGGGAGCCAATGAAGAGAAGGCAATATGGGAGAAATCTGCTCTCTCTTTCTAGTCCCTGTCAGTACTCTAGCTGCATCTGGATCACCTGAATGCTTTTCAGGGAGCTTTTAGGACAGCCTGATAATAATGAACTACAATAGTCCAGCCTAGAAGTAATAAATGCATGAATGAGCTTTTCAGCATCACTCTGAGAAAGGATGTTTCAAATTTTAGAAATATTGCGCAAATGCAAAAAAGCGGTCCTACATATTTGTTTAATATGTGCATTGAAGGACATATCCTGGTCAAAAATGACTCCAAGATTTCTCACAGTGTTACTGGAGGCCAAAGTAATGCCATCCAGAGTAAGTATCTGGTTAGACACCATGTTTCTAAGATTTGTGGGGCCGAGAACAAGAATTTCAGTTTTATCTGAATTTAGAAGCAGGAAATTAGAGGTCATCCAGGCCTTAATATCTTTAAGACATTCCTGCAGTTTAACTAATTGATGTGTGTCATCTGGCTTCATTGATAGGTAAAGCTGAGTATCATCTGCATAACAATGAAAATTGATGCAGTGCTTTCTAATAATACTGCCTAAGGGATTCACACCATCACTTCTATGATTAACTAAGTTACTCCAACACTCGCATCAGAGAGCAACTCGGGGTTGAGTATCTTACCCAAGGATACATTGGCATGAAGCCTGGACCAGCCAGGAATCGAACCACCAACCTGCCGATCAGTAGGTGACCTGCGCTACCTCCTGTGCTACAGCCACCCTTAGAAAGCATGACTTAGGTTTGTAAAATTGCATCTGAACAAACTACAAGTTCTAGATCAGGGATCCTCAAATCCAGGCCTCGAGGTCCAGTGTCCTGCAGGTTTTAGAGGTATTCCTGATCCAGCACACCTGAGTCAAATATAGAAGTCATTAGCAGGACTCTGGAGAACTTGACTGCATACTGAGGAGGTCATTCAGCCATTTGAATCAGGTGTGTTGGATCAGGGACACATCTAAAACCTGCAGGACACAGGACCTCGAGGCCTGGATTTGAGGATCCCTGTTCTAGATCAATGTCCCTTGAACAGATGAGACAAAGTGGAGATATTTAGCCATAACGCACTGCTCGACATTTGGCAAAAACAAAACACAGCATATTAGCCCAAAAAGGTGGACCCACTGGACTTGGGTACCTGGCAGACATTGTGTGAACCACAAACTCCTTTGTAAAGCAAAATATAGTCAAACATGAGGCTGTCTGTTTAACAGCTAAAGCATGGCCAAAAGTGTACCATGTAACAGGACAATGATGCCAAGCACAGCAGCAAATCTGCAACAGAATGGCTGAAAAGGAAAAGAATTAAAGTGCTGCAATGACCCAGTCAAAGCTCAGACCTGAAAATGTTAAGAGTTAACTATTATGTGGCGTTAAGAGTTTTAAATGAGCAAATATTAGCAATGTATAAATGGCAGCATGTGTGCATCAGTATTTATTAGGCATTTAATTACAAATACAAAATAGACATTCCCATTCACTCTCATCTATAAATGGTATATCACAATATTAATCATTATCACAACATGATATACCATCTACATACATCAAAAACTTTTATACACCTTTTATCACCTTACGGGTATGCAGAAATTTGACTATATAACCCCAGGACTGAGATCACGTCATTGGCTCCCAATCCCATAAAGAATTACATTAAAAATCCTTCTGGTTAGTTCACAAATCTCTTGGCCCCCACTGCATCTCTGACATGCTCCCTGTAGCAGGAATCCAGTCAAACCTTTCAGGTCATTATGTGCAGATCTTTTAAATGTTCCTAGAATCAGATCCAAGTATGCTGAGGGTGCTTTCAGTTCTTTGGAACAAACTGTCTGCTACTGAGATCAATAACATCTGTGCCAACATTCAAAAAGAGGGTCAAAACCATTGTGTTTACATAGGTCAGCACTAATATCTGTGGTTTTGGTTGTTTGTTTTTGCTGTTTTCACTGCACTAAGGCATTGCAAACCCACCCAGATTTTTATGTTGTTATCTTCTGTTTTAAGCCCATTTTTGTATAATGAAATGTGCTACATGAATGAAACTGCCACTGCCACCTGCACCTACTGCAACCAGCCAGGCCTTTTAACCTGTTTCAGTCCTTTCAGGTGGTTTGATCAGGATCAAGATAGCCCTGAGTGACACTGACCCTAGCCAAAAGCCAAACTAGTGAAAAAATATTCAGAAAAGATCAGGTAGGGAAAAAAAGCTCATTGGCTTCCACTTCTAAAACTATTTTTGTTTTGGGGTTCTCTTGTTGAATTAGAGAGAGAAAAAAAGAGGAAAAATTAAGTAAAACTAAACTATAATGTGATCAAGATTCTGTTAGGTAACAAGGAGCAAGTCTTCATATATCAAAAAGATTATATTTAAATATATAACCGTTTAACTGCATGGAATAAGCAATTAATAATAGTAAATTTTTCAGATAACCCATGAAGTGAATTGGTGAAATACGCAGCCAGCAGTCAGGCTGGAAGTAAGGTGTTCTTTAATTATTTAAGGTTATGCCTGTGTGTGTCTCCCTCTCCTTTACAAGCAACCCTGCACTGAAGACTCTGCTGTCTGTTGGAGGAACAGTCAATGGAGTGAGCCCGTAAGTTTCATCTACACCGGTTCACATTTAGAGTATATCCACTTCAAAAGCCTTCCTTTACTACTTTAATTTGGAGCAGATGTCACAGTTCTTTTTCTCTGCATCTCATCAGATTCATTGCCATGGTTGCCAAACCTGAGAGTCGTGCAGCCTTCATCAATCATGCCATCAGTTTCCTGCACACCCATAAATTTGATGGGCTCAACCGGGATTGGGAATATCCTGGACACAATGGCAGCCCACAGGAGGACAAGCAGAAGTTCACTCTGTTGGTCACGGTAAACACAGCTCACATTAGCTTTAAATTTTAAATACAAGGTTGAATCTAAGTGTTTTCTCTACCATTTAATTATTTTGGTTGGTTGTTGATAAACAAGAACACTATTACACTTGTCAGTCAGACACGGTCCATCCCCATTCAGCATATAATAAAAAAAATGGCGCACAAGATTTTGTTAAATTAAATATACACACATGCAGTAAAAGAGGATTTCATAACTTAATTTTTTTATTGTTGCATTTATGTTTTACCAGTCTGTATGTCGATAACATACACCTAACAAAGATACACAGAATGACATGCTGGGAAAAAGTGGGGTTTTAGACAGGACTACTTCACATGGCTTACAATCCCATTACAGTACATTTGAACTGTTGTTTTGTCTGACATTAAACTTTTGATAATTATTTACAATATTTACCAGATGAGATGTTAGATGTTGAATTTAAAATTATACAATGCTTTTATAAGGTGTTATTGATGCTTAAACACTACAAATGGATAACTTTATCCTTTTTGAGAGGTGGTTGCTAGAAAACATTATCATAATATCTAATATACAAAGAACTTTCAGGGGCCTAAGATGTATTTGTGTTCCAAGTTCAGTTGCTCAATATCTAATTGTGTAGGAGGAGTTTGCTGGCAGACAGACTGAGCTTTTATGCATTATAATAAGACAAACACAAATCCCTCAAAAAGGAGGGAATGGAAAAAGTAACCTAGAAGACAAAAAATGATGAGGAAGGTAAAAAAAAAAGAAAAAAACACAAAAAAAGTTAGCATGACATGTGGCTGGTAGCATTCCTGAGGCCTTTTGTGTCTCACTCCAAACTTGTCATGTGACACATGGTAATCCATCAGATCTCAACTTATCTTTTTAATAATTTTCTATCTACAAATCTATCCATTCTCTTCCGCTTATCCTTTTCAGGGTTGTGGGAGGGCTGGAGCCTATCCCAGCTGTCATAGGGCAATAGGTAGTGTACAAGTTATACAGGTCACAGCCCATCATAGGGCCAACACAGAGAGACAGACAAATATTTTACACTATGGGCAGTTTAGGATCACAATTAACCTAACCCCAGTAACTGTATGTCTTTGGACTGTGGGAGGAAACCGGAATGACTGGAGAAAACCCACGCAAACACAGGTAGAATACGCAAACCCCCAAAAAAATCCCAGCTCACCCCTAAGGGCAGTCTTTTTGCCCTTCAAGCTCAGGTCCTCTACCAGAGGCCTGGGAGCTTGAGGGTCTTGTGCAGTATCCCAGTATTGCACTCTTCTGGACATAGATCTCGGATGTTGTTCCAGGAATCTGCTGGAGCCACTCTCCCAGTTTGGGGGTCACTGCCCCGAATGTTCCGATTCCCACGGGGACCACTGTTACCTTCATCTTCCACATCCTTTCCAGCTCCTCTCTGAGCCCTTGGTATTTTTCGAGCTTCTCGTGTTCCTTCTTCTTGATGTTGCCATCACTTGGTATTGCAACGTCTATCACCATGACCTTCCTTTGGTTGTCCACCACTACGATGTCCGGTTGGTTAGCCATCATAAGTTTGTCTGTCTGTATCTGGAAGTCCCACAGGATCTTAGCTCTGTTGTTCTCAACCACCCTTGGGGGCGTGTCCCATTTTGACCTTGGGACTTCCAGGTCATACTCGGCACAGATGTTCCTGCATACTATGCCAGCCACTTGGTTATGGTGTTCCATGTATGTCCTGCCTGCTAGCATCTTGCACACTGCTGTTATGTGCTGGATTGTCTCAGGGGGATCTCTGCACAGCCTGTATCTGGGGTCTTGCCTGGTGTGGTAGACCCCAGCTTCTATCGATCTTGTGCTCAGAGCTTGCTCTTGTGCTGCCATGATTAGTGCCTCTGTGCTGTCTGTCAGTCCAGCCTTGTCCAGCCATTGGTAGGATTTCTCTATGTCAGCCACTTCTTCTATCTGCTGGTGGTACATCCCGTGCAGAGGCCTGTCCTTCCATGATGGTTCCTGTTCTTCTTCCACCTCGTCTTCTTCTTTCTCAGGTTTCTGCTGCCTGAGGTACTAACTAAGCACATGATCCTTTGTGGCCATCTTCCTGATGTATTCATGGATCTTCGTTGTTTCATCTAGGTTCTGACACTCACCAGTCCTTGGCTACCTTCCTTCCGCTTAGCCTGCAGTCTCAGGGTGCTGGATTTCAAGTGAAACCCTCCATGCATTGCAAGGAACTTTCTTGTCTTAACATCAGTGGCTTCTATTTCCTCCTTTGGCCAACTTATTATCCCAGCAGGGTATCTGACAACTGGCAGGGTGTAGGTGTTGATAGCCTGGATCCTGTTCTTTCGATTCACTGTTCAGGACTTTCTTTACTCTCCGTAGGTACTTGGAGGTTGCAGATTTCCTCTTCATGGTTCCCATTTGTATGTGGGATTCCACACACAAATAGCTGTCTTAAATGTCTGCAAAGTTACCTTCTGGTAGTGCAACCCCCTCGTTCTGACTACCTTCCCTCTCTTTGTTATCATCCAACTACAGTTCTCCAGTCTGAATCTGTAGCCAGTCTTATTGATGATCTATGCAGAACAGTAGTGGGGACAGAGCATCTACTTGATAAATCCTGCACTTGATGGTGACTCATGCAATTGGCTTTTAGTCTAGTGTTGTTTTCCACATTCCCACTGAGTTATTGATAAAGGCTCTTCAGAGTCCTGCTTTATAGTTCTCGGTATTCCAGGACCCGGCATCGAGTCATAGGCTTTCTTGTAATCAATCCAGGCAGTGCATGGGCTGGTCAGACTGCTCTATCTACCAGTAGCTGGTGTTTTGCTCCCCTGGTATCTCTGTCAAGTCCTTTCTTGGCCCCGCTCATGTATTGTTCCACATGCTCATCTTAGCTGCTATGCAGGGTATTGGCCAATGGTTGGATGGGGCTGGTCCCTTCTGGGGGTCCTTGGAGACTGTCCTTCTTTCAGTCAGCCATTCTGGGTGTGTCTTAGCCTCTAGCAGCTGGTTAATTTGTGCTGCCAGGTGCTCATGGAGTGCAGCTACCTTTTTAACCAGTAGGTTAGATGTAAGATTCAGCTCATCGTCATTGTGCGCGCAAGGCGCACAACGAAATGATCGTTCCAGATCACTCACCCAGAGACGAGCATCTGCGGTCATGCGGCCAGAGACTGGTTTAAGTGTCTTGCTCAAGGACACAACACAGTGCAGGGACACGGGCTCGAACCAGCAACCCAAGGTCAGCGCCTACCCACTGCACCACTGCCACCAGGCCCTGACATGTGTATGTGCTGTCCAGCTCTTCATATGTGAGACTCTTTCTTGGATATCTGTCACTGTGATACTTACTGGAGCCTGTTCAGTGAGGTCTCTGTGGTCTGCTCTTTGATCCACTAACCACTGAACATTGGTGTTGTGTGTTGCATCCTTCTCCAATATGCTCTTCCAGGACTTCTCTGTCTCCAACCTTGGTGGGGGTGCTGTTCTCATATTGTTCCCCTGCCACTGAGAGTCCACCTTGGATGATATATATAAAGTGACTTCTGCACATTCACACACTTACAGAAATGCATGAATAGTACAACTAAAGTATATGCCCACACAGCAAATACATACAGAAACACCTTTTGCAAAACTCTTGTCAAAGATTTTACTTTACTTTGTACGCTTGGTACAGATGGATGGATGGAAGGTAAATGTACTCTACCATGTTTTCTTTCACTTTTCTTCTTTACTATCTTTTCACTATGTCACAATTGTATTTTCTACCCCATCACTATATGTATTAATTGTATTAATGTAAATATTGTCACTATTTCCTCACAAAAACCAAAATATTCTTTCTCACTAGCCATTAACAATTATCATCCTTTTGCTCTCTGACTGGTTTTAAGTTGCTTTTGTTGTTGTGCCTATAGGAGCTGACCAAAGCCTTTGAGGATGATGCAAACGACAACAGGAGAACCAAGCTGCTGCTGTCAGCCAATGTTGCTGGAATACGTCAGACCATTGACAGAGCATACGAAGTCAACAATATTGCACCGTAAGGTTGAGTTTGTTTTATATATATATATATATATATATATATATATATAAAAGTTAGGTATCCATAAGTACAGCCATGACCAGAGAATGACACAATTATTTATTTTTCACAAAGTTTGCTTCTTCAGTGCTGTACTGATATACTGATTTCATCAGTTTCAAAAGTTTTCATTAACAATTACATATTTGCAGTGTTCGTCCTTTTTTTTCAGGACCTCTGCAATTTGTCCTGGCATGTTGTCAATCAATTTCTGAGCCAAATCCATGCTGATGGCAGCCCATTCTTGTATAATCAGTGCTTGGAGTTTGTCAGAATTAGTGGGTTTTTGTTTATCGACCCACCTCTTGTAGATTGACCACACATTTTTAATGGGATCTGGGGAGTCTTACTAGCAGCTATATTCTTGCCTGTGAAGGCTTTTTTTTTTTTTAACTGTGGTTAACACAGGAATAACAGTGATTTCAAGCACCATTCTTCTTGTCTGCTATTCTAACTCAATCAGTGACTCAGTCAGTGATGGAGAATGGCTCCAGTCTTCTCCTCATCAAATGAGAGGACCACTGAAATGATGTTTTTGTAGCACATCTAAAAGGCAGTGAAAATGATTTTTGGTGTATTAAGTTCCTCTTCATGGTAAAGATGGACTTAATTGCAATTCATCTGATCACGCTTCTTAAAATTCTGGAGTGTATGCAAATTACCATCATAAAAACTGAAGCAGCATACTTTGTGAAAACCAACATTTTTGTCATTCTCAAAGCTTTTGGCCATGACTGTATGCTTTTTGTAAATCAGTACTACATATTACAAATGACACAGAACCTCAGCAATTAAAAAAAAATGCTTATCTCAAAATAATTAATAAATTTAAAACCCAACAGACATTTTGACTTCATCAACATCATGACCTATGACTTCCATGGACACTGGGAGGCAGTAACTGGACACAACAGCCCTCTGTATGGTAGCTCTGTGGACCCTGTCTCACAAATTCACAATAATATAGTAAGAAACACACCAACACAGCTACAGCTGTCTATCAGAGTGTTCTGTTGAATGATTTCATAATCACAAATAATAAAATAATCAAGGCTCATTTAATTATTTATTATTTATTAGGGTTCTTCTGACTTACTGGCCATAGTGGTCTATACTTACTTCCCATAGTGGTATATATATATGTGTGTGTGTGTGTGTGTGTGTGTGTGTGTGTGTGTGTGTGTGTGTGTGTGTGTGTGTGTGTGTGTGTGTCTGATCCACCACACCTGAATCAAATGGCTGAATTACCTCCTCAGTATGCAGTCAAGTTCTCCAGAGTCCTGCTAATGACTTCTGTATTTGACTCAGGTGTGTTGAAGCAGAGATACATCTACAACCTGCAGGACACTGGGCCACGAGGCCTGGTTTGAGAACCACTGTATTAAAGTAAAGAGAGGCTCTCTCTCCCAAATTCAAACTGGGAGCTGGTTCCACTCAAGAGGGGCAAGCTGAAGGACTTGACTGCCATTCTACTTTTAGAAACTCTAGGAACCACAGTCTGCAGTCTAAGAGCAAAGAACTCTATTGGGGTGATATAAATAAGAGGGAGGCAGGTGGAATGGTCAACATACAAGGAATATAGCTAGTGAAGATAGATTAGTTTAATACCTGGTAGTGAGACCTGCTATGTTGTATGTTATAGAGCTGGTAACGCTGACAAAAAGACAGGAATCAGAACTGGATGTGGCAGAGTTGAAGATGTTAAGGTTTTCATTGGATGTGACCAGGATGGATAAGTTAAGAAATGAGTATATCCAAGGGACAGCTCAGGTTGAGCTTTTTGGAGACAAATTTAGAGATGGGGCTGAGATGGTTTGGACATGTGCAGAGGATGGGTGGGGGGATATATTGGGCAAAGAATGCTGAATATGGAGCTGCTGGGCAGGAGGAAGATCATGGAAAAGATTCATGGATGCAAAAGGTTGGTGTTACAGAAGAGGATGATAGGGTGAGATGGGGTCAGAAAAGTTGCTGGGGTGACCCCTAAAAGGAGCAGTCAGAAGAAGATATGAAACATTTAAGTGTGACAAATATGCAAAACATTTCAGTTCAATTCCTTTTTATTTATATATTGCCAAATCACAACAGTCACCTTAACTGCCATCTGCTTCAACCGGGTGGGGGTGAGTGTAGGGAGACAGGACAAAAGACATGTTGTGGAAGAGAACCAGTTTAATACTGATTAAATGCAGAGTGATGTATAAACAGAGGGACTAAGAAATGAGGAAGGGGGCAAATACTTTTCATGGCACTGTATGTTACAGTTTGTCAATCTAACTGATTTCTAGAGAAGATTCAAAGACATGCAGGTATCCTAATACAGGTATTTCTCTCAAATACCAACCTGGCCAAATTCTGAAAAGTTTGCTATTGATTCACGGTTGAAATGGAAAGACACTGGCAGAACTGATTTGAAAACAATAAATGAAGTTTCCTTTCTGTTTTTTTATAGAACTCCTCTGTATCCCATTGGGTATCTCTGGGAGCACCATCTGGAAAGCTGCTGGTAGGTTTTTCCACCTATGGAAGGACCTACCGTCTTAGCACTGGTGCAACTGGCCTGGGAGCACCAGCTAATGGCCCTGCAGATGCTGGACCCTACACTCGCACGGCTGGATTCTGGGCCTACTATGAGGTACAACATGTTCATTAAAGGCTCAGCTTAGTTTGTGCTAAAAGTCACCTATTACTGGCAGTCATGATTAACACTTGTGGGCAATCACATACAAATCAACAGAGTATCATCATCATAAATTCAGTGTGTAATGTATCTGTTTTTTTTTTCTTTTTTTAACCAGATCTGTGACTTCATTAATACTGCTACCCTTGGATGGATCTCTGAGCAAGAGGTTCCATATGCCACCTATGGCAGTGCCTGGTTGGGCTATGATGACCAGCGCAGCTATTCTTCCAAGGTAAACAATTTATATGTGCCTCAAGCAAGAGAATCATCTTTTTTTTTTTTAAGCCTGTCATGTCTGGCAGTTTTCGCAATCGGAATATGATCCAAATGCTCTGATGTACCAAACATATTTGCTTTTCCAAGAATAGCTCTGTAAGTTTTCTAATAGGCTAGTCTTGTTAATGTTTGTATTTTAATTTTATTTTATTTATTTACACCAGTCCTGACAGGTAGAAAGGAAAGGGTAGGAAAAAAGAGTGAGAAAGAGAAAAGAAACAAAAAGAAAGAAGGAAGAAAAAAAACAAAGAGGAGAAAAGAATAATCAAAGAAGGATATACATACATACACACATACACATGCATATACATATACACACAAGAGCAAGAGAATCATCTGGTGTTTTTCCTTTTTGTTCTGTTCTATTGACTTGTACTATTATTATTATTATTATTATTATTATTATTATTATTATTATTATTATTATTATTATTATTATTATTACAAGCATTCTTGTTTCCAATGTGTCTGTTGTGCAGGTGCAGTGGTTGACTGCTAACAACTTGGGAGGTGCTCATGTTTGGACTATAGATATGGATGACTTCAGTGGATCCTTCTGCTCAGCTGGAGCTTATCCTCTCATCAACCACCTCAGGATGTCATTGGGTAAATACTATAAATCAGCCAACATCACTAACTTGGATTTGATAAAAACAAAATGTTTAATCTCTTCTGGTGTATAACTTTTATTTTTCAATATCTCATTATGCAGGTTTCACCCCAAAGCCTACAACCACTCCACGCCCCACCACCACCAGGGACCCAAGTACTAACTTCTGCCTTGGCCGTCCTGATGGGTTGTATGAGAACCCAGCTGACAAGACTACCTTCTTCCAGTGCTTCCAGGGAAACACCTACCTGCACCACTGCCAGCCTGGTCTCATCTTCTGGGACTCCTGCAAGTGCTGCAACTGGCCCTGAGCCACAGAAGCAGGAACTACAAAACACGAGTTCATGAATGTTCGTGACAGTTATGTTTCATAAAAAAAATCCTGTCACAGCTTATACTGATGAAGATGATTGTTCTAGGTTACAGCAGGAACAGAAATAAACCAATAAGAAGACTACTTTTTGCATCTGACTCACTGCTTTTTTGAACTGAATAAATAAATAGATTTCAAAATAAATGAAATCTAATAATCATGTTCTGATGATTGATGGGCCTACAGAAATGATCAAATTTCTACCAAATTTGATTATTTCAGTTTCAAGTGAAGATTACTGGTGTTTTCATAATGTGTATCCAGTCGATTCCTTCATTTTCTTAACTAATTATCCAACTCAGTTGCAGGCTTGGAGAGTATATATCAGTGAGTATTGGAATCATTACACAAAAAAGCAGAGGTAGCAAAAGTACAGACTTTCTTAGTAGAAGTACAGATATTTAAAGAATACTCTGGCAAACGTTAAAGTACTGATTCAACTTCTTTAATCAAGTAAAAGTGAAAAAGTACAGGCTCTGAACTGTACTCAAAGTAAGAAAATAAAAGTCGCTCACTGAAGGGCATTTATATCAGCTATCCATGTGTAAAGCTAACTAAACCCAGTGCTATATTTTTATAATAATAAAATACTATTACATGAAAATACAAGCATTATCCATCCATCTATTTTCTACTGCTTATCCTTCTAATGAATGTACACAGCTTGAATCTGTTATGTAGGGCACAAGCACTGAAAGGGAATTTTAAAAATAGTTCTATTTTCTGTTCCCTATATTTTAGAACAGTGACTCACTCCACACCTAAACACAAAAATGACTATAGTCAGGAGTCCAAGTGGAATTCAGCAGGTGGAGGTACCCTAATATGAGCTGTAGTGGCTCTGCATGGGGAAAAGAATCACAACTTTCTATTGTGAGTGCAGGTTGGTTTTTTTTGTGTACAAGCTGTGATTAGCTGCTCTGAGGTTTACTGCTCTGTGCAGATGAACTGAATTCAAAAAGATGTAACCCACTAGTTTAGAAGCTATCTTGGCTGATTTCCATCCCCTCCACTGACAATATACTGCTTATGATGTTGTTATTCTGGCAATATACAATTGGTATAAGGTTGGATTCAGTGAATGAATCTAAGAATCATGATCTTAAATTCAGATTCATCTCTGCTACACTTCATGTAACCTAACTCTGACCATGAACACAGACACTATGCACCAGTCCAACACAGAGCTCTACTGTAAATACAGTACAGCAAACTAACCTGTTTATCCTGCACTAAAGTGCAGTATTTTCACACAACAAAGTTAGTATACTTCAGTTTGTTTTGCAGGACATTTCAAAATATAAGGATAACTTTACATGATATACAGAGGCAATATCTGATCAAAAAATGAGGCCATTACATGAAAGCTTTAAATTTCCAGTGTATCAGATGTCACTGAGCAGTCCTTATCTTTAAATTTAACCTCTCTTCTACCTCTTCTGTCCTCTTTTGTATATCTTTCTCCATCTCTGAGTGAATTTCTCTCTCATTCTGGGAAATACAGCAGCTGGACTTTTAGCTAGCAAACATGCTGATTGACAAAGTGTGTTCACTGGTATTTGTTGAACTGATAGAAACTTTGCATTTGAAATTACCTGCGACAACACATTACTCCATTTATTCTCACCCCTCTTCTCTAGCACTAGTTTGATGTTGAAATACTGTGACCACAGCTTACTGACACCTGTGCTCGGTCTTTAACACCTGAGTACAGCGCTATAAATGATATATAAATAAGATATGTTTTTGCCTCTTTCATCTCTTTGTATGTGATAAGCCCTAGTGCTGGAGGATACACAAATAAGATTGTATTTTGTGTGTTATAGTTCCCTCCATTTAGACGAAAGTGACTGGAAGTGACTGGAAATCTTAAACCTAAAGTAACAAACCTGTTTTGAAAATGTAAGGAATAAAAAGTACAGATATTTGTGTTAAATTGTAGAAAGTAAAAGCATAAAGTTGTCAAAAAAATAAATATTCAAGTAAAGTACAGATGCCTGAAAATTCTACTTAAGTACAGTAACAAAGTATTTGTACTTTGTTACTTCCCACCTCTGCAAAAAATGTCATTATCACTGATCCACCCGGGTGCCCCTTTTGTTTAGTGTTCAAATATGAACACAAAGCTGAAAGCAGGTGGAAAACACTCCAAAGCTACAGGTATAGGTAGTAATGAAAGCTACAAGCCTGACTGCTCATCACTGCTTCTGTTAACTGTTGAAGATCAGGCTCTGCCTGCTTTGGTTGGGTTGGCATATTGCTCTTATTTCTTCATAACTGATTATTTTAGCCTGCTATTTTTGCAGATGATTGCAAATAGTTGATGTTCTGTTAGCAGCAGTTGTTTCAAGACTGGGTGTAGTTTAAACTTCACCGCCATGTTCGTGTCCTTTTGTGCATTGAGAATAAATGCACTGACCATATCGCCAACCCTGAAATGTTGTAGACCACTTTATCATTTTCCTCCTCTCTGCAAGCAAACTGAATTCAGCTAACTGTTATACAGACAACAACACAATTTCAATTCAATTAAATTTAATTTGAGTGCCAAATTACAACAGCAGTTACCTCAAGGCACTTTATATTGTAAGGTAAAAACCCTACAATAATATAAAGAAAACCCCACTTTGGAACACTGGATTAGAAAGAACAGGCTCAGGAACATAAACAGAAACATTAACACGTGCTCTGACAAGGACAAAGGAAGACTGAAAGACAAATGAAAGACTCAGTGCAGTAGATTAACAACACCTACATGTGGTGTATAACATCAGGAATCAAAGCTCAAATCCAGCTGCATCCTGATATTATCCATCACACAAAGCTGGTTCTCTGTCAGAGTGGCTTGACCTAGCTTGGTTAAATGCTTGCCTCAGCTGGGTCCTTGTGGGCCGACGTCGTGGCCACTTTATGCTTGTGTAGTTGGATTATGTGTGTTAATTACCTTATGCGTGCTGGTGTTTTATATGCGTTGGGACTTTCCCCCTCCTCACTCTTTGTGCTCAATTTTTTTTTGGCTGCAAAAATATTTGTCCCTGTTTTTTCACTTGGTTCATTCCCTCGTATCCATTCCAATAGTTTCAGCAGTCTCCCTCCAGGAATTTGCAGACATTTGTGAGTCCATAAGTTGATGCTTTGATTATTATTCCTGGTTGTTATTCTCTCATTGATAAATTCAAACACTGCGGCGAAAAGTAGCCGGAAATACACAAGAGGGCTCAGCAGTGCTGAACAGGCCAATCACAATCTTTCAAGCTGTGTTTTTCCACAAATTTATTGTTCCATGTTTTGTTTGTTTATTGTATGCTGTTTTTTTTTTTCTTTTACAGGTGCAGTAGTTGATGGACTATTATGGTTTAATTACTTGTGCTCTGTCCTCTCTATCAATAAATAAATAAATATAAAAGGACAAACATTAACAAGAGGAGCCTATAGAGAATCTATAGAGCTCATCTTGGAAGAGCAAATATTTTTGGCACAACAGTGCATTCAGATCACAATTCTGTTTGCAAAATCTGCCAGCCAAAAAAAAAAAAAAAGATTGGGACTGTTTTTTCTGCTTGAAACTCAGGTGACTTAATATCTGAATTTTCTGTACATGATCCAGTAGATTCTAGGACTGAGCAGTCAATTCCTGACCTAGCTAACACAAGGCCTAAAATGACCTTTTGAGTTTGAGACTCCAACACAGGTTAAGAGTGAGCCTATTCTGGCATTGTGTTCCTGAGTTCTTTAAAGGTTAGGTTTTCTCTGACCAGTGAAGGTTTCTGCTTCACAGCTGGCATATGTAAAGTCTATATGTTCTTTTAAGAAGTCTGTTAATTCTAAAACTGTTTCGTGTTTGTTGATAAGATTGCTTTTTGTGTGTCTCAGCCAGCTCAGCCTGTTAATTGTGATCCTGTGCCACTTTAATCAGAGACTTTGATCTCTGCTCCTAAGTTACTTCATTCAGAGACTGTTGATTGTGTTTTCCACCCAACTCAGAATTATTACTGTTACTGAGCTGGTTTATTTAGAAAGTGTTTATTGACTGTTTGTTTTCCACAGCCAGCTAATTTTGAGACTGAGTGGAGGCTGTAGAAAAATTCTCCACAGCCTCCATCCCAGGAGACTGTTTACTGTACATGTGTACAGGTACCTCCAGAGACTGTTTATGTTTCATTGCCTGCATGGTCAGAGACTGTTTTTATAGAATTTATTGGATTTGGGAGTTCATTTTTTTCTTTATGTTTCTTCCTGTTGATGTTCATGTGTGTCCTTAATATTACAAACATTTAGCATGTAATGCTGCTGGCTTGTGAACAGTTGGCTGTTGAATAAAATTTTTTAAATGGTATCTTTTGTCGAATATTGGTTACACAAATGAACTAAAACTAAACTATAATGTAAAATCCAAAACTATTATAACCCTGAGTGACACTGACCCAAGCCAAAAGCCAAACTAGTGAAAAAATAGTCAGACAAGATGAAGAGGGAAAAAATCTCATTGGCTTCCACATCTAAAACTATTTGTGCTTTGGAGTTCTCTCATTGTTGCCCCTATAGTGCACCTGTTGTTAATTTAATTAACACCAAAGCAGCTGAAACTGCTTAACAACCCCCTCTACTACAGATCAATATCCTAGAGATTTAATTGATGTTATGCAATTCAAAAAGTGTTCCTTTATTTTTATTGATCAGTGTGCAACGGACCTGCATTTAACAACAACATCATAAGACCACTCCAAGATTTCAACAATTTTGTAATCATGGGTAAGAGCGATAGATAACAAATAACATGTTATCTTTATAATCATTGTCCAAACAGTTTTTCTTTTATGTTCTCTTTGGTCAGCAAAGGCTTTTTTTGTCATGCTGGTGATGTCTGTGAATGATTGTAGATGCACTTTGACACCAACAGCTGCAGAGTTACGTGCAGATCCTATGACAACATTATTGGGTTCTTAGAAACAGAAACACCAAGTGCAGACCCTAGGTATCAGATGTTAACTAAGACAGGTTCTACCTGTCACTACCTGAGGACAAAATATTTTCTTCTTTTTTTCACATTCTGATGCCAAGAATTGACCCCGATGTTGTCTATTTGTGCCCGAGAAAGACAATTATGAAACACTTCAGTGAACTAATTCACGTCAGTGTGTTATGTCTATCTTATCAGTAGAAAGATTAATCATTATTTGTCCTCCAGTGTGTTATCAGATGTGTAGCAATATTAAATAATTTAAAAAAAAAACTAATATGGTCAGGTTCAATGTTCTTCAGTTTTTTACAGCCAAAAAGAGATAAAGTTCAAGCTCAAAACCCTACAATGCATGGATATGTGGTGAACACTGAGGGAGAGAAAGTGATTAAAACACAACACAACTTTGAATTTACAAAGATCTATAATTTGTTGGACAAATACATAGTTTCTGTATTTTTACCTCTTCACACCACTATACACATTACCAAACTATATGTCCTTCGTTGAGATGCTCTGCTAGGCCTTTACTGCAGCCAACTTCAGCTGCTGCTTGATTGTGGGTCTCTCTGTGCATTCGGTTTTGGTTTTGAGTCATTATTGAATGATCAGTTTTGGCTGAATCAGAGCAGTACCACAGGACAATACTAGTGCCAGCCATACATGCCCATGCCATATATATATATATATATATATATATATATTTTTTTTTTTTTTTGTTCAGAATTGGGCAGGCTATATCAGATTTTTTCTGTCAAAGTGAAATCTTATTCTTGAGTGTAACTACTGATTTGCACCTTGTTCTAAACTCCCTGTACTACCATTCATAAAGACGACTCTTCACTGTAGACAATGATATACTTAAATCTTGACATTGGTAGATTTTTTTTAAACGTGGAAATAAATCTGTCATCATGCACTTTAATTGTCTTCTGTGGTCTTCCAGCCCTTTTGTTGTTGCTGAGCTGGCCAGTACATTCATTGGGTTTTAGAATTACCAGATTGTTGATTTGGCCACTCCAAGTCCCTTTGACAGGTTTAGTTGTTTTTTCAGCCTAATGATGGCCTCTCTCACTTGCACTGGCATTCAACACTTTGACTCAACTTCAAATATTATGTCTGCTTTGTTTGTCATGAAATGGTAAATGAACTAGTTCTTATATAGCGCTTTTCTACACAGTATGAGCACTTATACAACATGTTTACATTCACCCATTCATACAAGCACTTCAGTGTTTACTAAGCTTAGTGCTTTTAATTAGCTAACACTCACACACATTCATTCTCCGACGGGACGGTCGGAGAGCAACTTCGGGTTAAGTATCTTGCCCAAGGATACATTGGCATGTAGCCCGGAGTAGCCAGGAATCGAACCGCTGACCTTCCGATCAGACCTGCTCTACCTACTGAGCTACAGCCACCCACAAATAACAATAACAAATAACAAATAAATAACAAGGACACAGACCTCACTTGTTCATGAAACTGCTTGTCAGTCGAATTTTCTTTTGAGATTCTAAAAATGGGGTCGAACATATAAAAGTGACTGTAACTTCAGCTAAACTGCAAAGTTATTGTAAAGCATCTTGACTTAAAGCTGAAAGTCTGCATTTCAATTATATATTGATGCTTGATTTAAAAATTCACTGTGGTGGTGTATAGAGGCAAAACTACACAAATTGTGTCTTTGTCCTACAAATTACAGACCTCACTGTGAAATCCTTCTTGTCACATACTGTACAAAGTCCTGAATGATTAGGCCACATCATATCTTAAAGGCCTCATTGTATCATATTTTCCCCAGAGAGGACTTTACTCTCAGACTGCAAGGTTACTTGTTTCATCCTAGAGGTGCCATAGGTAGAATGGGAGGCAGAACTTTGTTATCAGGTTTGTGTCCTGTGATACCAACTCTTAGTTAGGGTTCAGGAGACACCCTTTCTGTCTATATTCAAGATGGCGGGGACACATGGTTCCAGCTCCATGGTGGCTTCCACAAACTGGTTCCAGCTCCTATGTATTTTTAATCAATTTATTCTAAGTTTATGAGAATGCATCAATTTGATGGACGTAATTACACACTAATGTGTATTTATGAGTACAACATTCTGTTTCTGTTAAATAATCTAAAAACAATACTTACTGTAGCTTTAAAGACCCCTGTAGCTCACCATGTTGAGCAGGTAACCCATATACTTGTATCAAAACCTAAAATTTCAGTATACTTAATATTTCCTCAGGTAATGTTACCATGACAGCATAACAATATGATGTGTATCCAAAAACAAATAGAATATCAGGTGATAAATCATGCTCTAAGGACAATTTAACTGATCAATAATGATAATGTGATATGTCCAGTGACCTAAGGTACACCAGGGTCACATAAGTGAACAGAATGCCACACTGTAAATGATTGCCTACATGCAGCTAAATGCTTAACACTGTCTTATCAAAGCATGTCCTAATAATCAGTACATTTATTACCTGGAATTATGAAAGACTGCTATACCTTCTTTTTTTTCATAGCATAATCAGGTGTATAAAAGGCCAAACTTTGCTGCAGCTGTTTGGGTCTTTCATTTGGTCCCGAGGTGAGTGAACAAGACACACGGTCCCTCAAAGTCATCTAAATTGTGAATTTTGTGTGTGTGTGTGTGTGTGTGTGTGTGTGTGTGTGTGTGTGTGTGTGTGTGTGTGTGTGTGTGTGTGTGTGTGTGTGTGAAGGGGTTGCTGATTTGCTCATTTTCTTTCTTAGAGTCATCTAGTGAAATCTTGAGAAGTGAATTTAAGATGGCCAGGCTCACAATTCTAGCAGGTATTTTAAGAATTTGCTGGATGTATACATTTATTATATTACAGAAGTTTGTTTTTATGTTTGCTTAATCTTACATTCTAATTTTTCTTAGGCTTGTGCCTGCTGATAAGCCAGATGGGTAAGTTATCAAACTTTTTTGATAAACAATTGACATTTTGATCATCACTTGTTTATCATCACTGTTGCCCATGCTTCTTTAACATTCCTTTGCTCCTACACAGGATCTGCCAGCAGGATGGAGTGCTATTTCACCAACTGGTCCCAGTACAGGCCTGGAGATGGAAAGTTCTTGCCACAAAATGTGGATCCTTTCCTATGCACCACCCTCCTCTATGCCTTCTCCATCATTAACCACAACAATGAGCTGGTTACTTATGAATGGAATGACGAAGTCCTCTACAAATCTTTTAATGAACTGAAGGCCAAGTAAGTGAATACTCTTCCAACACAGAGATGACAGAATAGTACTTCTTGAGCTTGAAGTAGTTCTTTGTCCCTAAATGTCATATTTATCCATGAACGGATCATTATTACTCTGATTTTACTGCTGTTTCCAGGAATGCTCACCTGAAGACTCTCTTGGCTGTTGGTGGATGGAACTTTGGCTCAACACAGTAAATAATTTTTTAAACTACAAACAAAGAATTCTGTTTTACATCATGATATGGCGTGTAAAGCATCAGTCTGAAAAAAATGTAATTCTAAAATAAGTTTCCATTATAAAACACAGCAAAGAATCAATCTTCCTGCTAAACACATGAAGGTTCTTGGTTAACACCTAGTATATTACATTTTTTTATTGCAGGTTCTCCATCATGGTCTCTACTGCAGCTAATCGTCAGAAGTTCATCCAGTCTTCCATCAAATTTCTGAGGACTCATGGATTTGATGGCCTGGATCTGGACTGGGAGTACCCTGGATCCCGTGGAAGTCCTCCCGAGGACAAACAAAGGTTTACACTGCTCTGCAGGGTGAGTATAAAACTCCACTTTTCATTTACATTTCACAGCTGTTCTTTCGTTTACATCATACTAGACCTCATCATTACACTGTTATGTGGTGCAATTTTATAGGAACTTGTTGCTGCCTATGCAGCTGAGGCCAAAGCTACTGGCAATCCTCAGCTCATGCTAACTGCTGCCGTTTCTGCTGGAAAAGGAACCATCGATGCTGGATATGAGATTGCTGAGGTTGCCAAGTGAGTGTCCTGCTTTGTAAACCATCTTACTTCCACTACTGCTTTTAAAATCTGTGAGTTGTGCAATGGAAGGATTTTGAATTCACCTTTTCGGTTTATTTGCTTTTTCCAGAGAATTAGACTTTATCAATGTGATGACCTATGACTTCCATGGAACTTGGGAGCAGTTCACCGGACACAACAGCCCTCTGTACCGTGGATCTCAGGACTTTGGTGACCTTATCTATTTCAATACTGTATGTAAACACTGATAAGTGAAGTAAAAATTAATTTATGGGATAACTTCTTGCAAAATCATATTTCACTTTTTCTGTCAACTTTTATAGGACTATGCTATGAAATACTGGAGAGACAATGGCACCCCAGTGGAGAAGCTGAGGATGGGATTTGCAGCTTATGGTCGTACCTTCCGTCTGACATCATCAAACACTGGTGTTGGTGCCCCAGCTAGCGGCCCTGCATCAGCTGGTCCATACACCCGTGAAGCTGGATTCTGGTCCTACTATGAGGTACATTTCTAAAGTCTGGAGCATAATTATTACCTTATAGTATCATTTGCCTTGCTAGCTAATAATATGTATAAGATGACAAATTGTAAAGCTGCATAGAGCTTACCATGTTGTCTGTGGTACAGATCTGTACCTTTGTGAAAGGCATCACCATTAATTGGATTGAGGACCAGAAAGTCCCCTATGCCTTCAAAAACAATGAGTGGGTAGGATTTGACAACAGGGAGAGCTATGATACCAAAGTAAGTGGGACAGATTGTGTCATCTCTTCATCTTTAACATATTCATTTATGTACAAAATAGTTACATTGATGTCTGTTTATTTTTTCCCCAATAGGTACGTTACCTGAAAGAGCATAAGTTTGGTGGTGCCTTTGTCTGGGCCCTTGATTTGGATGACTTTGGGGGAAAATTCTGTGGGGAGGGTCACCACCCCCTGCTCTCTCATCTCAACAAGCTTCTTAATATTGGTATGCCCAAAGCACATTTATATAGATGATTTTTTTATATCATAAGGGCCATTGAATTTTAGATATGTGATATTCAGAATTACTGCAGTCAGTAATATAAACATCATGCATGTTCATTACTGTTTTTGAGCTAGTAAAATTGTTGTGAGAAGACTGTAATAAAGTAATGTACGGTGCAGTCTATTAAACTAAAAATTCATGTCAGCAGGTCAGCAATGAAGGGTTAGGTTTAGACAGGGCTAGGGTTGGAATGCATTTTAGTCAAAGATCAAACAAGCATATTTTCAGAAACTAGAAAAAATTATCTTTCAGATATTTATTGCAGTTTAGTTTAATAGCACATAAGGTATATCAAACAGTTGAAAATAACACTAAACAGGCAGACCCGGCTGATGTTAAAGCAGTCATGCTTATTCACAGAATTAATTCTAACCCATCAGTAACATCATTATTTTCTGTACTCTATCATTCAGAGTTTCCCGAACAGCCCACAACCACCACCTCAACACCTGGAACTGGCACCACTTCTCCTACTACCACCACCACCACCACCACTACCCATGCCCCAGGACCTGGGTTCTGCAATGGCAAACCTGATGGCATCTACCCCAACCCAGATGACAAAACCAGTTTCTACATGTGTACTGGTGGCATCACACATGTGAGGCACTGTGGAGCTGGAACTGTCTTTGATGACAGTTGCAAGTGCTGTGTCTGGCCCTGAGCCAAGAGTGGAGGCAATGTGTATTACAACAACTGTTGCAATCAACAACTATTAAACAGATTACGAAACTTATCTTGTATCCCCTATGTACAAAATCCTTCATGTAAATGAGTGTATGTTTAGTGTTCAATATATTCAATATTTTCTTTTGAGATATGTCATAAATTGTAGACAACAGTAAACTGTAGGCAAACCAAGATCATTGAAGTACTTTGATACAAACTGTTGACTATTGTTTTATTCTAATATATATATATATAATGTGTATATACAGTACCAGTCAAAATTTGGACACAGAAAAGAGTATGACATTGCCGTCAGATAGTAAGTAGGGTGGTGATGTGGTGGTTATAGCTTTGTCTTTCTTTCTGGTTCAGTTCTTTAGGAAAGGGTTTAAGAGACTGTATCCATTAAGGCCATAGAAAAAGCCACCACTAATATTAATGATCAAACTTTTGTTATCAAACTTAACTACTGGCAAAACAAGGGTCACTGAATCACAGACCACATTATGATACTTAAGTGCTGAATTATCTGCTTATCAGCTTGGTGAGCATCTGTGGAGGACTTTGGTTCTTGCAGTCCAGCAAGCAAAGATAGAAAAATATTTAAAGAAATACGAAAGTGTACTATAGCAAAAGTGTTTCAAACCCTGACCTAGTTCAATTAAGTCCTTCCTGTCATTTCTTGAGGATGTGGAAAGTGGACCCAAATGTAAACTTTAAGATGGAGTGGGATAATTTGGTTTTGGTTATTTGTTTGTATTCCAACAACAGGCAAAAGAAAAGCAAAAAACAAAAAATGTCCATAAAGAAAGCAGGGGAAAAAATCACAGGCTAACACGCAGGGAACAAACAGCGTAGAAGCGGACTGAGGGTTTAAATACAGGAGAGGGGATGAAGGCAGAGTGGAGACACCTGGGAAACTACACACAGTTTAACTAAATCTGATAATAATACATTGGGAAGTAAACTAAAAACAAGGCACAAGGAAATGGGACTATGAAAATAACAAAGAAAGAAGCTAAACAGGGAACACTAACAGAGTGACAAAGACTTAACACGGGGAACATGGAAGGCAAGATAGACTAAAAGGAGTGAAAAGAACATGAACAGACAGTAGATAGCAAAACTAGAAGAACTTAAACTATACTATACTATAAATAATACTCAAACTCGAAAAGAGATACAAAAAATAATGCATGAAATGCAAACTTAAGAAATAAACTGAAGATATTTTATAATAAACAAAACTTGAAAGCTATGGTAAATGGACTAGTTCTTATATAGAGCTTTTCTACTCAGTCTGAGCACTGAGCACAAGTATCTTGCCCAAGGATACATTGGCATGCAGCCTGGAGTAGCCAGGAATCAAACCGCTGACCTTCTGATCAGTAGTTGATCTGCTCTACCTCCTGAGCTACAGCCACAGACCCAACAGAACAACAGAACAGACCCAAGAAAAAGACACTTAGATATGCACCATTAAAACAGTCCGCATCACTCTTGACTGTATTTTGAAGCTACGGTGATGGTCTTTAAGCTGCTACCATCCTGGTTTTTAAGCCAGATTTGACGATATTTTAGAGAAGAGCAGTATACTAACTTTAAGCAAAAGCTAATGAGCCTGTGTAGCAGGCTGTATCCATAAACTGTATAGATGCATTACATTGATATAAAAACTGCAAATTAGTGCAAAGTCACACACTTGGATAACAAGCCATGCCAGAGACAAAGTGGAGAGTTCCAGTTCAGTGACTCAAAGAGTGGAGGTGAGGCTTGGGAAAATTCACAGACGGACCATTTTAGCAGGAAGATGGTCTGGCCTACTCCAGGGTGTGGATCCAGTGTATTATCTTAGAGCAGATGAAGGAAGGAACAGTCTGCTGGGGGGGCCAGTGCTATGGTCCAGTTCATTTTGCTGGGCTTGGTCAATTGGATTCCTGATCTCCCATGTGATGGTAGCAAAAACACAGAAGAAAGGAAGTATAGCAGGTTCTGAGTGTGAGAAAAACTGGCAAGACAACTTCAGCTTCATCGAGACAACCCAGATAGCAAAGTGACTCTGAAAGGGATCAGGAAAAGCGCAGGACCAGATCTGTTCATTTTCCAAGCTCATCCAGCCTGGATTGGTCCTTGTAGCTTGTTGTCCAGAAAGCTAGCAACAACAACAGCTGGTTAGAAGCTAACATCATGTCAGCTAACTTTAGGCTCGAGTGTCCTAAAATCCCACTTTCTCTCGATACAGTTTGATTACATTATCACTTTACATGAGAGTTTATTCCCTAAGTATTGCAGGTCAGTAATAATGGATCCATTTCAAAGACAGTTTCACTAACAGAAGCTAACTACGGTATAAACACTGGGGCTTAATGACAGAAAGACGTGAGGATGTACAAACAGCTCTCCTCATTATCACTGACACTGGTCAGGTTTTTTTTATCTATTGCTAAATGTTGAAATATAAATGTTAAAATATAGTGTGTACAAAAATGTTTTTATACACATACAGAAGCAAAAACATGCCAGTCTGCCATTTTTAGTGAAAAGTTAAAGAGTAAAAGTGGGTTTATATTAATAGTAAATCTATTATGGCTGTCAGAGAGCCATCATCTATTGGTGAAGGCTGAGATTAGATCAGATTATAAATTTTTACACTTGAACATTAAAGCAAAGTTGATGTTTTTGTCTGGAAATTTTCTAAAGCATTTTGTAAAGCAGAAATAATGAAATCTTCAATAAAAATCAGGGTGATGTTTAGTGAACAATTACTTAAGAAAGTAAATGGTCATAAACTGTGGCAAGAATTTTATTTATCTAAAACATTTTAACTTATACATTTTAACAGAAGTTCAAGACATTCAGACATCAATTTTAGGGAAATAAGATTAAAAAAAAAACATCCTCTTACATCCACCCACCCCACAGAAAGAGTGTAAGAAGAAGAAGAAGAAACAGCCTTTATTGTCCCACAGAGGGGAAATTTGGGTGTAACAGCAGCCGCAGTTATTATAAATATAAATAAAGATATAATAATTCACACTATTAAGAAAAGAATATATATAAAATCAACAAACAATATTAACCTTAATACTACTAATAATAATAACACTATATACAATGTGCATGATGTGCCGGACTATTTACAGTATATTATATATTATCCTACATTGTGTAGGTTATTGTGGTTTTTGTTGGGAGCAGTGATGGTTATAAAGTCTTACAGCTGCTGGGAGGAAGGATCTGCGGTAACGCTCCTTTGTGCATTTAGGATGCAGCAGTCTGTCACTGAAGGAGCTCTCCAGCTCAGCAACAGTTTCATGCATGGGATGGGAGACCTTGTCCATCAGTGATGTTATTTTGGTCAGAGTCCTTCTGTCTCCCACCACCTGCACTGAGTCGAGAGGACATCCTAGGACAGAGCTGGCTTTCCTGATGAGCTTGTCTATCCTCTTCCTCTCAGCTGTAGACAAGCTGCTGCTCCAACATACTGCTGCATAGAAGATGGCTGATGCCACCACAGAGTCATAGAAGGTCTTCAGGAGTGTCCCCTGCACTCCAAAAGACCTCAGCCTTCTCAGCAGGTAGAGTCTGCTCTGACCCTTCCTGTAGAGCGCATCAGTGTTATGAGTCCAGTCCAGTTTATTGTTTAGGTGAACACCCAGGTACTTATAAGAGTCCACTATCTCAATGTCCACTCCCTGGATGTTCACCGGTGTCCGTGTGGTGGGTCTGCGCCTGCGGAAATCCACCACCAGCTCCTTGGTTTTAGCGGCGTTGATCAGGAGGTGGTTCCGCTGGCACCAGTCCACAAAGTCCTGAGTCCACTGTCTGTACTCTGAGTCATCCTCACCTGTGATGAGGCCAACTATGGCAGAGTCGTCAGAGAACTTCTGCAGATGGCAGCGTGGGGAGTTGATGGAGAAGTCTGCAGTGTAGAGGGTGAAGAGGAACGGTGCCAGCACAGTTCCCTGTGGGGCCCCCGTACTGCAGACCAGCCTGTCAGAGACACAGCCCTGTGTCCTCACGTACTGTGGGCGGTCAGTGAGGTAGTCCAGTATCCACTCGGAGATGTGGTGGTCCACTCCTGACAGTTCCAGCTTGTCTCTCAGAAGTCCTGGCTGGATGGTGTTAAAAGCACTGGAGAAATCAAAGAACATGATCCTCACAGTGCTTCCAGGCTTCTCCAGGTGGGTCAGAGCTCGGTGCAGGAGGTAGATGATGGCGTCATCCACCCCGATGCCAGGCCGGTAGGCGAACTGCAGCGGGTCCAACGAAGACGACACCATGAGGCGTAGATGGTTGAGGACCAGCCTCTCGAGGGTCTTCATTAGATGCGATGTCAGGGCTACCGGCCTGTAGCTGCTAAGATCCTTTGGATGTTTGGTCTTTGGTACCGGTACCACACAGGAGGTCTTCCACAGCTGTGGTACTTTCCCCAGCTTCAAGCTCAGGTTGAACATGTATCCCATGATGCCACACAGCTGATCTGCGCAGCACCTCAGGAGCCTGGAGCTGATGCCGTCTGGACCAGCAGCCTTTCGCACCTTGATCTTACGTAGCTCCTTCCTCACATGATGAGTTGAGAGGGACAAGGTGGAGGTGGGGGATGGGGGTTGTGAGATGGAGTCCTCAGAAGTGAAGGGGGTGGGTGATGGCTGAGAGCTGAGAGGTGTGAGGTCCCAAGAAGAAGAAAGGTTGGCAGTCATTAAAGATGGTGGGGCTGACAGCAGGGGGGACTGGGCTGGGGGAGGGGTGGGTGGCTGGTCAAACCTGTTAAAGAACTGGTTCAGGTTGTTAACCCACTCTAAGTCTCCCACAACCCTAGGGCTTGGTTTGTGGCCTGAAATTGAGTTCAAACTCCTCCAAACCCCACTGATGTTGCTCTGCTGTAGCTGGTCCTCCATCTTCTTCCTGTAGATGTTTTTTCCATCCCTGATTTTCCTTCTCAGATCCTTCTGCACGGCTCTCAGCTCCTCCTTATTTCCTGATCTAAAGGCTCTCTTCTTCTCCTTCAGGAGAGCCTTTATTTCAGAGTTGATCCAGGGTTTGTTGTTTGAAAAACACCGTACCCTCCTGGTGGGCACAGTGTTTTCCACGCAGAAATTGATGTAATCAGTGATGCACCAAGCTTGCCATCTCTGGACATAAATCTCTGTTTCATTGGCTAGCCCAGCTTTTAGGAACTGTCATAGTTTCACATGTCTAACAAAAAGCTGTGGCACCACAAAGTCCTCCATCCAAATCTGTTTCTGTCAGGGAGCAGCATCCTCTATCTGCTGCAGGTTAAAGGCTATAGGATGACCATCAGTGGAAGTCTGGGAAAGACAACTCTAACTGTAGCTGTAATCACACAAGCAGCAACACTTCAATGAACGTCCATTGAACACATCTGTTTATAGCGTTAGTGTGAGCAGCAGCCTTATAGCATAAAGTATGTCTAATATAGGGCTGCAAATATCAGTTATTTTAAACACTGTGTACAAATTGTGGCAAGGACTTTTTAAAATCGAATTATTCGAGTTACTCGAGGAATCATTGCATCCCTATTGTAATATATAAGAATAGATAAAACATGCCTGAAGCCTTCCACCTATGCATAAATATAATAATAGTTAATAATTTGCTTATTGAATAATTTACTTTAAATAGATCTGTGTGTTTGAGGTCTTATTAGATGTCTTAGCACTGATTTTGATTCACTGCTGTGAAAACTCTGGAAAGGTGCTGCAGCAAAAAGTTTCTTTTTTTCCATAATAACAAGTGTAACGTAAAAATGACATCACAGAATCCACCTTAAACTGCCACTGCAGCCTTGTGAGGCAAGACTGAACTAAGAAAAATGCAGCTTTATTTGCTGGTAAACTCAGGGAAGGCATGCAAAATATCAACTTGGCTGGACAGGAGCCAGGAATTCATGAAATAGGAAGAAACTAGGAAACAGACCGGAACACGGAGCAATGAGAGGAGAGGAAACTAAGAATTAAACAATGACAACAGAATATGAAAGAGCAGAACAGAAACAGTGGCTCACAGACTCAGGACCAGGACAGAAACATGCACATATCCGGAGCGGCTTAAAGCTCTGCAGGAGGATGCTCTGCTGCTTGGTGGAAAAACTTGAGTCTGATGTGATTTTGGTATTTTTTTGGAACCCCAGTCCATGCAGTCACTGCAGTGGTCTCGATAAAATAATTAGCATGGCTTTTTTTTAATGCAGTCAGTTTAAATATGGAGTTTGTTTTAAGTATGACTTACACAGGAGGAACGCCATTTAATGCATGCAGCTGTTTTTTCCCACATTCTTCCCGTTCTAACTGATCTTCCTCCAACATTTTCAAAGAAAGGGAAGCCAGGATGGATCAAATCTATAGTGGAGAGCAGAGATTGAGAAAAAAACTTCCTCTCAATATCATATAATATCTACAATAATACATAAGTGATGTGTTATATTATACACACACCTGTGTGTTCCTTTTGATGAAGCTACCAAGTACTGTTAATTCAGTGGAAAACTCCAGCAATCTAAATAAATGAAAACACAAGCCAACAATAAACATTTACAGGGAAAAATGCTGTGAGGTTCTTAATGATTCTGTATCTGTCATGGCCCAGTGTTTTGTATTCTCTTGGTTCTGTTTCAGTTATTTCTGTGATTATGTTTATTAGATGGCGGCGCGCATAGTCGCAGCGGCTCAGTGCTCTCCTTTTCGGTGCTCTGTGAAATTGTGTATGTTGTTATGTGTGCTTCAACTGTGGCTCAACACATCACCATTATGTCGGGCGGACATTATAACATACAGACGGCACGAACTCCTACATATAGGAGCACAAAGTGAGCAGGCGGTTATGGCTGCCTTCCTCCACTCTCACAACATCCCGGTGGACATCGCCAGACCACCTGGCTCTTTGTGGTTCATCATCCCTGTGAGGGGGGGTCGCAGACGGAGACGGCGCAGAGAAAGGAGGCAGAAAAGAGGCGGCAGAGCTGGCGTTTTGGAGAGGCTACGTAAACGGCCTCATAGACCTCCGTTACCCAGTGTTTTCCTCGCCAATGTAAGATCACTCCCGAATAAAATGGATGAGTTGAGACTGCTGGTGGCTACAAACAGGACCGTGAAGGACTGCTGCGTTTTGCTCTTCACTGAGACCTGGCTTCATTCATCCATTCCTGATGCAGCCATCGAGCTAGCCGGCAGGACAACGCACCGGCATGACAGAATGCGGACCTCCGGTAAGAGCAGAGGAGGGGGTGTGTGCTTGTATGTAAACAACAGCTGGTGTACAGACAGTATGACTGTGAACAGCCACTGCTCTCCGGACCTGGAGTACATGACTGTTAAATGCAGGCCCATCTATCTGCCCCGGGAGTTTACAGCTGTTTTGATCACTGTTGTTTATCTTCCCCCTGATGCTAATGCTAACTCGGCTGTTAGTCTCTTACATGACACGGTTTGCAGTCAACAGAGCAGATATCCTGAGGCTGTACACATCATTGCAGGAGACTTTAACCATGTCGATTTAAAGACTGTTCTACCCAAGTTCCATCAGCATGTTAAATGCCCTACAAGAGGGAACAACACACTGGATAAAGTCTACTCTAACATCAAGCTGGGTTTCAGGGCTGTGCCACTGCCACATCTGGGCCAGTCAGACCATCTGTCCCTGCTTATGATTCCAGCATACACCCCCCTCAGCAAAACTGCTCTTTCTACATCTAAGACTGTTCAGACCTGGCCTGAAGGTGCCTCTCAACAGCTGCAGGACTGCTTTGAAACAACTGACTGGGACGTATTCAAGCACCAGGACCTGGAGCAGTATACCTCGGCTGTTCTGGACTACATCAAGTTCTGCACCGACACTGTAACTGTGGACAAGAATATCCGGGTTCTTCCAAATAGAAAGCCATGGATGAATGGAAAGGTGCAGAGCTTACTCAGAGAAAGGAACATCGCCTTCAGAGCTGGTGATGGGGCGCTTTACAGCGCTGCCAGAGCCAACCTGAAGAGGGGCATCAGGGAGGCCAAGGCTGTGTATAAGAGGAGGATTGAGGACTGTTTCCAGAGCCACAACTTCAGGCAGGTGTGGCAAGGGGTTCGGCATATTTTGAACTACAAACCCAGCCTGTTAGTTGATCAGCGTAACATCAATCTGGCAGAGGAGCTGAACAGCTTCTTTGCACGCTTTGAGGTACAGCAATCAGAGACAGCCATCCAACATCCCTCAGCAGGCAGCAGCAGCATCCTCAGGCTGCAAGAGCAAGAGGTGAGGCGTATGCTGGAAACTGTGAACCCCAGGAAAGCTGTGGGGCCCGATGGTGTCTCTGGACGGATACTGAAGGTCTGTGCGGCTCAGCTGGCTGGTATTTTTACCAGCATTTTTAACCAGTCCCTGAGCCAGGCTGCTGTCCCTTCCTGCCTGAAGTCCTCCATTATCGTCCCCATACCCAAGAAGAACACTATCAGAGGTTTGAATGACTACAGGCCAGTAGCACTAACACCAATTGTTATGAAGTGCTTTGAAAAGCTTGTCCGGGCTCACGTCATCTCCAGTCTCTCTCCCAGACTAGACCCCCACCAGTTTGCCTACAGAGCCAACCGGTCCACAGAGGACGCCATTGCCACGGCCCTCCACTCTGCCTTCTCTCACCTGGAGCAGGGGGGGAACTACGCTCGGCTGCTCTTTGTGGACTTCAGCTCGGCGTTTAACACCATCCTTCCTGGCAGACTGGTGACTAAACTGTCAGATCTGGGGATACCACGCTCCACCTGTCTTTGGATCAAGGACTTCCTGACAGACCGTTCCCAGAGGGTAAGAGTAGGTCCCCACCTCTCTTCAGCCATCAGCCTCAGCACCGGCTCTCCACAGGGCTGTGTGCTGAGTCCCCTACTCTTCACCCTCTACACACATGACTGCACCTCCATACATGCCAGTAACTGCATCATTAAGTTTGCGGATGACACCACTGTGGTGGGGCTCATATCAGGCGGGGATGAGTCAGCATACCGGGACGAGGTGCAGCGGCTGTCAAGGTGGTGCAGTGAGAATAACTTGATCCTGAACACCACTAAGACAAAGGAGATGGTAGTAGACTTTAGGAGGACAACACATGTCATTCAACCTCTGTTCATCGAGGGGGATGAAGTGGAGCTGGTTTCAGATTTTAGGTTCCTGGGAGTACATCTGCAGGATGATTTGACCTGGAGTATCAATACGACCAGCATTGTCAGGAAGGCCCAACAGAGACTGCATTTCCTGAGGGTTCTTAGGAGCAACTATCTGACCCAGAATCTGCTGGTGTCCTTCTACCGTTGCTGTGTAGAGAGCATCCTGACCTACTGTCTGTGCGTGTGGTTCAACAGCTGCACAGCAGCAGACAGGAAAACACTCCAGCGAATCATCAACACGGCTCAAAAGATCATAGGCTGTCCCCTGCCCTCCCTCCAGGAACTGTTCAATGCCCGCTGCCAGAGGAGGGCACAGAACATCCTCCAGGACCCCTCACACCCTGGACACTCCTTGTTTCAGCTACTGCCATCAGGCAGACGTTTCAGGACAATGAAGGCCAGAACAAACAGACTGAGGAACAGCTTTTATGCCAGGGCTATCATTGAACTGAACTCTGTGTGGTTTGGACAGTGATGTGGGGTGGTAGTGCTGACTGTGTGCGTGCGTTGGGGTGTGTATTGGGGCTAGATTCGTCTTAATTTACTATTGTGCACTGTATTTTAGTAATCATTTTTATCACTCATATTTTTATTATTTTATTATTTATTGTCTGAGGCACCTAGAAAGGAATGCATTTTAAATTTCGTTGTGCAACTTCTGTGTACAATGACAATAAAGATTCTGATTCTGATTCTGATTCTGATTCTTCTTTGTATTCCTCAGTTGTTTCTAGTCCCTTGTGTTTCCCTATGTCAAGTCTACGTGTACCTTGTCTAGTGACTTCCTGTTTTATTTTGACGGTCTTGTGTTCCTCGTGCTTTGTGTTTAGTTTTGCTTCCTCCGTTGTTGGTTTCATTTGCTTCACCTGCTGTGCCCTCTGTTTCCTCTTGCTCTGACTACCTAATGTGTATTTAAGTCCTGTTTTCTTCTGTTCTTTGTTGTGTTGTGGTCTATGTATCCATTCTGTGTGTTCTCCATCCCTTGTGTCCCGTAGTTTAGTTCTGGCCTCTGCCCAGCCCAGTTTATTTGTTTATTATCTTCATTTCAATAAAAATACATTAAGTTCATCACTTCTGAGTCCTGCATTTTGGGGTCTTCCTGCTCCTGCCACACACCGACATGACAGTATCACGTTCAGTTATTCTTAATTTCCAAAAATAAATGTCCAAAACATAAATGTGCTGACTCAGCAATACTTATATTTGTGTCTGTCAGACACGTGAGATTGGCAGTAAAGGGCTGACTGAATCTGACTGATATCTGCCTGCTTTGTTTTATAGTTTAAAAAGCTTCATTTACTCAAGCAAAAAAGACATTTCTGTGTGTCTAATGGACAGAAAGACACAACCAAACACAGCCTCACTGCCCTCACTGCAGGCAGCTCTTCCTTAAGATTGGTCAACACATGAGCAGTAACACTTAAAAACATGATGATGACCCCTGTGGCTCACAACTGACCTGATATCAAAGCTCCTCCTCCTTTTTCCTTCTGGCTCCTCAATGGTCATCCACCTGCATGTGCCAATGACAACACAGAGTGTTAGCACTGGGAAGCAGCCCAGTGCTTTTTTACAAGCAGATGTAAAGATGGCAAATATATACTTCCCAGCAGATCTGGTCAAGAAATTACAATTCCCCATAAATAAATGAAGAAACTGTAACGGTATTAGAGGGTAAAGGTGATTAGTGAGTAGTTAAAATTTTGTGAATCTCTGCCCAAAATGGTTTTGTTTTTGGACATTCTCAAAATACACGCCAGTAATCAGCTTCCCAAAAGCGACACAGATGCCAACATTAGCAGCTACTGGATCAAAATGTGTTTTTTGCTTTGGTGTTATAAAAAAATGAATAAGACATTTCCAATTAAAGTCACGCCACATACAGTATGGGGGTTTGTACATTTCCATTGAAACTCACATAAATTTAACCAATCATTTGTAGATATTAACATATTACATTCCCTTTCCATTTCTCATGTAGTCTTAACTGCAGTATATGCACTCAAAGTTAGTTTTACTATGGAATTATTGTCTTTCATGACTGAAAGTTCAATATCCTTCCACCTGGCATAGAACTGAGGGGAGCACAGATTGATAAGGGGCCTAATCTGAGCCACAAAATAATATCCTTTAAAGTACATCCCCCTCTTCCTTTGACAGCTGCAGTGTTTTAAATCTAACCCGAGGCTTCATTAAACGTGGAAATAATTTTATCTATTTCTGAGAATTATTTTAGGGCATCCCTGTCACATTCCTCATTGCAGAGTAATGGTGTTTGAACAATAATTACAAAGGAAATGCTGAATGTTCCCCATGTATGATGATGACTGTTATGGCTAAAATGTTTTGGTGGTCTGCAGAAGATTTTCACATTTCAATCTGGGCTCCAACAGTCTGTAGTTTGAGAAATGGCTGGATTCGAATAATTGATTCCTTGTAGATCGAGAGGTAATGGAGCTCATAGAGCTCATGGACATAGTAGGGCTACAGCAGTGGATGTGCAAGCCTTTAGAGTCTTTGCTATCTGTGGTGTGGAACTACATTCGGAGCTCTGATTAGCTCATTTCAGCTCACACTGTATAAACTGTATGATTTTAAAACATTTAGAACTTACCAAGACCTTCAAAATCCCACAGTTTTCAGCAGTGGTTGGGCTATCAAAGATCCAGATAGCTTTTACTGCCTGTAACTGTGTACATGTTTTGGGAAAGGGCTTATTGGCCTCCAAATCTCAACAACCCAGTAGCCCTGAAATGAATGTTCATTCATTTTAAATTTATCCTTTAAATCTAATGGTTTATGGCCACAGTTGTTGGTTTTCAGTCAATAAAGCACAATTTTTGTTTTATAAATGATGGTCCTTGTTAGTGTCTGCAAACACAATAATGTAGGGTCTGCTTTACCATATGATTGACAGATTGCTAGCTTGAGTCTTTTTTGGGCAGGATCAGCTTCCTTGTTTAAAAACAGTGTATTGATACTAAGCTGATTCAGCTGTTCTTCAATTCAATTCAATTTTAGTCATGTAGCGCCAAATCACAATAAACAGTTCCCTTTATATTGTAAGGTAAAGATGCTGTGTTGGCCCTGTGACAGGCTGGCGACCTGTATAGGGTTTACCCTGCCTCTCGCCCTGTGTCAGCTGGGATAGGTTCTAGGTACTCTGGCTTCATTCCACGGCATGAAGACATTTATATTAGGTAAATATCCACTGATAACATATTAAACTCACAAACTAGGAAAGTGAGGCTTCTATTTTATATTACTGTACCGCAAACTCAGACAAGAGATGCAACCAAAATATCATTATTGTCAATCCTTGAAGCAGCTTCTGCAAATGGAGAGTTGGTCAGTAATTTGTTTGCAATCTATTCGAGACGGTGTTTGTTTGGCGATGGAACAGGCTAGAAAGAGGAGATTTTCCTCTGTCTGGGAACATTTTGAGTTGATCTCTTCTAGTAAGGTATGCACATAGTAATAAATTATTAATAAGCAGCATATTAATTAATGTGACAACCTGTCACATTGTACCTGAGTGAAACAAACACTGAAAGATTGGAGAACCCTCTAGATTATTAGGAAGGAAAGAAAAATGTACATCCCTCCTTGTACAAACTTGTTGTTGCTTTTCTCTGTACCCCAAAGAAACCTCCTGAAGCCCAGCACTGTGGGAAAGATGTTATTTTAAAATAAAAATGAATAAATAAAATGTCCCTAGTGACATAAGCACAGTCATAAACCATGTAAAACAATTACATTCATATCACAACCCTCTCCCCAGTTTGTTTCTACTTTCCCTTTTGACCCCACCATTGTATCATAAAGACAGACACAATGTTAATAAGTTTAGATTTTATGTATTGGCATCACAAACATCATTCATCCATTTATTCAGTTCAAAGCTTCACACACCAAAGCCACGGTGCGGTTATAATCACTCTGCCTGTTTTACATTCACTGTCCACTTGATGGCGCAGAAGAGCAAATGACGCACCATGAAGCTTCGGCCCATGGTTTCACCAATTGAATGGAAAGCTTCAGTGTTTCATGAAGCTTCATCTCACATCACTAGTAGATACTTTATTTTAAAAGTCTATTCTGTGGTAACAGTGATTGTGCATGAATAATAAATAGGAGAAGTTCCACTTAATGAAGTCAGGATTTTACCTCGAACTCATTTGACTAAGGTGGGCTATAAAAGAGCGTATGAATTGCGTAGAACAGGCCATCCTGATGTCACTGACGGTCCGGTTCCCATCTGAACAAATTAACTAATTCTATTTATGAGCTGAAATTTTCTTTAAAATTATTTAACGCGTTCTCGAATTTCTTTTTGGGAAATGCAGTTTTACATGAATATGCAGCCACCCAATGTAAAAGTCGAAGTATGCAATATGTACTCCATTTCCCATAATTCACACAGAGGCACTTCCTGGATAGATTACGCGAAGGGCCAGGATTGTGTTTAGAACCTCACAATAGAAAAGTCGCTTTAAACGACGTTTTTTCCAAACTTATTTTATTTATGTATACTTGTTTTTCAGCCTTATTTTTAGTGTGATTAGAATGAAGCCGCAGTGGTGCAGGTCGCTGTGTTTAGTCTCATATAAGCTAAGCTAAGTTACCAAGCCAGCATTGGTAACACTAGTTAACACGGACGCGAGTTTACAATTTTTTCCAAGATGTACACTTTGTTATCTGGATTATATAAGTATATGTTCCAGAAGGATGAATATTGCGTTTTGATCCTGGGACTGGATAACGCCGGAAAAACGGTACATTAAGTGATACTTTGTAATTCGTTAACTGGGTTTGCCTGCATAGTACTGAAAGCGGTATTATTATGTATCCTTGTGTAAGTTAGCATTGTGTTTTCTGTGGTCTGTCAGTGTACCTATCTCCAGGTCTGAGTCATACCCATGAGAATAGCGTTATTCAAAAGGGGTCGCCAGAGCTGGTAGCGCCACATATTTGATTTGGTAGATTTTTATGCCAAATGCCCTTCGTGACGCGATCACAAGGGATTTGTGTCCCCTCCTGGAAAAGAACGGGGAGTCTTTCACTTTGTTGGGCGAATATGTAAAACCACTACACCATGGAGACACTCTAGTAGCTACTTTTATTAAATTTTAGAAATGTTATTAAATATGTATGTATTTTTAAAATAACCCCAGTTTGCAACAATAGTCATGTCAATACACTTTATATTGTAAAGACCCCACATACAACCTAAGCGCACACACTGGGAGATGGTGGAGAGAGTAGAAAAGTAAAAGTTAATGACATGTGATGGTGGCATAAGGGAGAACCTCCCATATAAACATCATGGGACTTAAACTTCACGGACATCAATCTGTCCAGTCCATCACCTGTTTTGGTGCAAATTAAGGTGACAGATTGCCTGGTGTTCTTGGGTAAATCTCAGTTGAACTGCATGGTGGTGGTCTGACCACGGGTCCCACTAAAGGGCACTACATTTCTTCTACAAACTCTTGATGCTGTGCTGGGAGGCACAGCAAACCCCTGTGCAATGGCACATATGGATGGGCCATCTTAGAGGAGCTGGACTGCAGGTACCACTGCATGCTAACAGTGACAAGAACACTGGCAAGAAGCAAAACTAGAGAAAAAACTGTCATGATGGTTAAATAGAGAGTAATGGTCTATGGCCACCACATGCAAAACCATTCTCTTTTTTTGGTGGTTGTCTTGCTGCCTTTCTGGTGCACCTGTTGTTACTTTAATTTAAACCAAAGAAGGTGAAAAGGTTTCACTGTGGTTTATGCTTGCTAACTGGATCGTATAATCTCCCTGAAGTTTATCTGACTTTGTTTCTGTGTCTACACACACACAGACATACAGATCTATAAACACCTGATCTGATTATTAGACAAATTTAAGTCTGAGTAATCCACTGATCTAAGTGTTGACCTTACTGTCTCTTTCTGTAGACGTTCCTGGAACAGACCAAAACAAAGTTTAGTAAGAATTACAAGGGAATGAATTTATCGAAGATCACCACTACAGTTGGCCTGAACAGTAAGTGAATGTCTGTGTTATGGCCTTGTTACTCCAAACAGTGACTTGTACCAGGCCTGCATCTGCATGTAGTCCTTTACAATATTCTCCTGTCTTCTAAGAACAAAGTAGTTTGAATCTCTTGCCTTGTTAGCTGCGTGTGTGATTACTGAAGTAAATAATGAAAAGTGGTAATTGTTTTTTTGAGGAGTAACTGCAGTAATTAATTGTAATTTCTTATCATTCTGGGTTCTAGCCAGTGGTTGATCACCTGTGCTGAGTTGAGGTACTGTCACGCCAGGTTGAAAATTTCACTGGTTCACTATCAGAACTGTTTGCTACTACCACAGTTAGCAAGCAGGGGCCGCTATTAGCACTAGCAAGCAGCTATCTGATACAGCCCGCTGTGAAATTTTTCTGACAAGATCCCTGTCGTTATAGTACAGAATAACTTTATATGATGTAGCTAAAGGAAAAACTCAAGCCGACTCTTTACCAGGCTATGTCATTCCTGGAATCTGCTACCTGCTTTGTAGTTTACACAAGGCGCTTGATTTGAACTGCTGTAACATTTCTTGTGGATCTCTTACTTTCCTTTATAGTTGGCACAATTGATGTTGGCAAAGCCCGTCTAATGTTCTGGGATTTGGGAGGCCAGGAGGAGCTCCAGTCTTTGTGGGACAAAGTGAGTTAAAAATTAAGCACCAACAATATCCAGAGAGGAATTCTTCACAGGCTGTACACTGACACAGCTAGTTAAAATTTCTATTTCTGAGGTGTAATTATTTTATAATGTTTGCCAGACAAAGACTTTACTTGGACAGGCAACACAGGTATATTTGGCTACTCTTTTTTTAAAAAGAAAAATTTTAATTACTTTTTGTTATTCGTCTGAGGGAACAATGCCGTCTATAGTCAAGGAGACATGCCCAGAGCTCCCGCTCTCCAGCTATCTCCTCTGGTTCTTCCATGGGGGACACCACGGTGTTCAAAAGTTAGATAAGACACAAAAACTGTTCAACATGGCCTCGATCTACAATGGAATCTCTTCTCTTTTGGTATTATCTATTAATCAACACAGAGGGAGTACTCTCTGCATTAACATGGTTTGATTCTGAGCCTCTCCAGAATGACCAAGGTCTTCAATCTTGTGTAAGTGTGAGCCCAGAAATCCTTCAGAGGTGACTCATTTCCTCCCCTTGTATTTGCGATCTTATTCTTTCACCCACTGCAGACAGTGATAGGTAAGAGCACGTATATTGATCAGCCAGTAAATTAAGAGCTCCACCTTTACGCTCTCAGGTGAAGTGGAAACCTGTCCTGTGGTTTAACCAGTCAGAATTTGAAAATCCTTTTGGTCATGAGTGCTGTGATTTCTGGGCTAAAGAGGAGGAGAACCATTGTTTACTCAGTGGGTAACTTGCACATCAGTGAAGGCCCTGCTAATGCTGAATTTTATATACAGGTTTCATCACTCACTGAAAAAATTGTGCCCTGAAAAATATGACAAAGAAGGCCCCAAACTGGGCACTTAGAGTCCTATATCATGAATAGTTCTCATTCAAAGGTAGAGCAGTTAGTCTCTACAGGTTCAAAACACATTGTAAATATGCCCAACCTTTAGAAATGTGTTACTGGCAATAATTTTCAAATGAGCTGAAACTCTTAATGTCAGCATTTGATATTTTTGATAGTTGTTTTTGTCCTGTTATGTAAAAAATATATATAGTCTTTGAATTACTTGCAAATTACTGCATTCTGTTTTATTTATCTTGGATGAAGTCAGTTTTGGAAATGGAGTTGTATTAACGACAGTATAGAAATACTTTCAGGAACACACACACATACAGTACCAGTTTGGACACCTTCTAATTCAGTGGTTTTTCATTATTTAAAATTTTATTTTTGTAGATTAATACTAAAGTCATCCAGACTATGAAGAAATACATATGGAATTATTTAGCAAACAACAAAAAGTGTTACACAAAGTTTTCCAACAGGCTTGAAGGAGTTCCCAGAGGTGCTGAGCACTTGTTGGCTGCTTTGCCTTCACTCTGCGGTCCAACTCATCCCAAACCATCTCAACTGGGTTTAGATCAGGTGGTTGTGGAGGCCAGGTCATCTGACACAACACTCCATCAGCTTCTTTCAGCTTCTTACAAAACCTGGAAGTGTGTTTGCAGTCATTGTCCTGTTGAAAAACAAATGTGCAAACCAGATGGGATGGGGTGAAGCTGCAGAATACTGTGCTAGCCATGCTGGTTAAGTGGGCCTTGGATTTTGAATAAATCTGCAATAGTGAATTTTTGTTTATTTTGTTTTGGGGTTTTTTTGTTTTTATTTCTCATTGTATTATCACTGTCAAGTCTATTTGGCAGTCGGTTTCGTTTTATTCAGCCCAAAAGTCTGGTCTAATGTGCCATTTGTATTCTTCATGTTTGTATTTAGTACTATGCAGAGTCCCATGGAGTCATCTATGTGATAGACTCAACTGATGAAGAGCGTTTATCAGAATCAAAGGAGGCCTTTGGTGAGTAACTTTCATCTTATTTTCTGAACAAAGTCATTGACAGGTTTGCTTTGAGGTTTACAGTGCTGTGAAAAAGTATTTGCCCCCTTTGGTATTTATTTATTTGGCATATTTATCACACCTACGTGTTTCAGATTATCAAACAAATGTTAATATTCAGTAAAGATAATGAATAATAAATAAATAAATAAATTGAATGATGATTTCATTTATGAATGGAAAAAAGCTGTCCAAACTTCCCTGGCCCTATGTGGAAAACAGTATTTGCCATCCTTGGCAGCAAAAACTGCAGTCAAGCAGTTGCAACAACTGGCAATGAGTCTTTCAGATCGCTGTGGAAGAATTTTGGCCCACTCTTCTTTGCAGAGTTGTTTTAATTCAGCTGCACTGTGATACGGTGGCTCTGAGAGGACATCTGCTAGCATGTCCTCAACAGTTGTGAAGGTGTTGATCTTCTGTGCAGACTTGACCTGTTCTGCGGCAGAGCCTTCCCGTCTGCCGCAGAACAGTTCCAATACCACACAGTGTTGCATGATATTATGATGCTTTCAAGAAGAAGGAAGTGAGGATTTTGGTCCCCAGACCAGCCTTCTTCAGCTTTCGCAGGAAGTACAGTCTTTGGTGGGCTTTCTTCATAAGACACACCAGAGTTTGTGTTCCAGGTGAGGGTGTTAGTGACGTGAATCCTCAGATATTTAAAGCCGGAAACAACATCGACCGCTACTCCTCCTATGCACAGTGGGGCAGAACGGCAGATGGCGTTCCTCCTGAAATCCACGATTATCTCCTTGGTCTTGGCCACGTTGATGCAAAGCTTGTGTGCCAGGTCTCTGGCGCAACCATTGCTGTGTTATTGATGTGGGTGCTTGGGATTGTGGATGAGCAGTCACAAGTAAGCGGCGTGTACAGCAGGGTGATGGGGAAAAAGGTGATGTTGCATAGTGAGGAGCTCAGACCAAGCATGTTCAGCTTGGGAACAAGTGTCACACAACTGAATTGTTTTTGGGGAGACGATAATGTGACAGAACAGCTGTGGAAGTGATAAACTAACAGTAAACGGCTAATAGCAAACCTCTGTCTACCATGTTATATGAATCATGGGATTAAAACACACATTACCTTGCTGGTGTGTTTTGGGATCATTGTCCTGCTGCATAACCTTCATGGCACAAACTGATGACGGAACTTTTTTTTGTTTGTTTCTCATCTGTTTTTGAGTTTCGTTGTATCGTGGCATGTTGTTTGTTTTTCTAAAGCTCTTTTAGCCTGCTTCACTTTGTCAGACAGGTTCTATTTATGTGATTTCTTGATTTAACAGGTCTGGTAGTTATAGATAGCCCCCCCCCCCCCCCCCTTTTTTTTTTTAACAAATGAAATAATTTGAAAACTGCATTTCTTATTTACTCAGCTTATCTTTGTTTAACATTAAAATTTGTTTGATCTGAAATGTGTGACAACAAAAAACTCAAGAAGGGGCAAATACATTTTCATGGCACAGTATTGATGAATCAGTGATTGAACTTTCTTCTCTTCCAGAGAAAATGATCAGCAGTGAGGCGTTAGAAGGCGTTCCACTCCTTGTGCTGGCTAACAAGCAAGATGTACCGGTATGAATGTGGATTATTCACTAACTTTAGACTTTCCGTCCACACTAAGCCAGTGATTTGTTCATACCTAAATCTTTGACAGATTACATGTAATTTTTTTTTAAATATGCACTTTAGTTTGATCATTGCTGATGCTGCCTTCGGTCTTGTGTGTGTTCTTTTTCTCAGAACTGTTTGTCAGTGCCAGACATTAAAACAGCCTTCAGTGACTGTGCGCCGAAGATTGGCAAGAGAGATTGCTTAGTCCAGCCTTGTACTGCACTCACAGGGTAAGACAGCTCCACCGCTAAATGGTACACTGTATGCGCAACAGGTGGCTCTTACATGTAATCCAATCCAGTACGTGTTCAACAGAAGCTAAACTACGAAAGTAATAGCTATATTTATATTTAATATACAAGGTCTCATGTGGCATGAGTATACAGGCAGATCCTGGAGGATGAACGAATTAATACATTGACTGGCCCCCACGCTTGCTTGACCTAATTTCAATAGAACACCTCTGGACATTATGTTTCCATCTATCCAATGCTACCAGTTTGCAATGGAGTCAATGGATGGTGTCCTGGGGGACCTTCTCCCAGATCTGGATCATTAGGAGCATGTCCCGACATTGTCAGGCATGTTTACAAGCATGTGGGAGCCATAAAAACTACTGAGTACCATTTGAAATTGCTGCAATGAAATTTAGGCAAAATGGACTAGCGTGCTATGTCATTTTTAGTTGCGTAAGTGTCCATAGCCTTGGCGTCAGTTCCATAAAAACTTTAGCACTGGCCATAATTCGAGAACAATCTCACCTTGGATGTTCAAATCGACACCATAGATGCACCTCCTGAAAATCTGGGACAAGTTTGAATCTCGGTGACATTGACCTGACTGTAAAGGTCAGAGATCAAGTTTTCTGAAAATCTTGTGAACACAATAACTCGAGAATGATGTGATCTAGAATGTTCAAATTCACACCATGGATGCATACTGTTCAAGCTAGACCCATCAAACTGAAAACACTTGTTCAATGACTTTAATATAACAGCACCTTGACCTCCCCTTCCCCCTGTTATGAATTCAAAACAGCCGAGGGTTGGCACCTGCTCACTTTCAGGGTGTCTTTGAATTCAGCCCTCTGCAGGTTGATCATTTTCATTCATTTCATTGTTTCTAACACATTACCTAATCCATATCAGTATAGATATCCAGCATGATTTTTTTGCCCATTGAGCTCTGATGTGTTTTCAAAATGGTCCTTTAATTTCTTTTGAGCAGTATGTATCGATCAGCATTAATGAGACCTGCAAGTTACCAATGCCACATTCACTAATGTGTCCCCCATACCATCCAGATTTTGTCTTTTGAACTGTGTGATAGATGGACCTTCTCCTGTTTAGCACCGAGGATGCGTCATCCATGGTTTACAAAAAGAATTTCAGAATTTGATTGCACAGCCCACAGGACATTTTACCCCCTTTGCCTCAGTCCACCTTAAACTCCAGAGAAAGTAATTGTTTGTCTGAAGTTGCATAGTGGAACTTGAATTCACCTTTGTGTAGATTTTGCAAGTGATTTCCACTATCAAGTCATTTCAGTTTTAATGCGATGCTCCCTGAGAGCCTTGGCGTCACAGCCATTTAGTGCTGGTTTCAGCCTTGTCCCTTGTGTACAGAAATATTTTGCACCTGTTGGCAGCCCATTCCTTATTCTAGTTGTTGAGCTCTTTGCCCCACAATCTTTTGCAGAGTGGTGAAATCCCCCCATCTTCACTTGTGCAAGACTCATCCTTTTATAGCCAATCATGCTATTAAATGATTGCAAATTAGTTGTTGCTGGTCCCAGCTGTTATTGCCATGTGCCGTTGTTACAAATTCAAAATAAGCATATATTAGGAAATGTCTCATTTTTAACACTTGATATATTTGATATGTCTTTGTATTGCTTTCAAAATGTAAGCCTTAAATGATTTTTACACTTTCTGAACTGTAGATGTTCATATGAAATTCAAAACTCTACTTGCTTGTTCTCATACAGGGATGGAGTGAATGAAGGCATTGAGTGGATGGTGAAGTGTGTGGTCAGAAACATTCACCGGCCACCCAGACAGAAGGACATCACATAAGATGTTAGTCATCTCTGGACTCTGACTACGGACTGAGAGTTTCTTCTCGAGGACATTCCATGTTAAGCCCTGGAGCCGATAACTTTCCTCTCACCTTGTATTTCCTGTGACATTGAATGGTTTGGATTTTTGCTTTTTGGAGTTCATTACGGTATTTTTATCAACAAGCATAACTTCAGATGTCCTTTGATCAGATGTCTGCGTGTTTGTGCCCACACTTTTTGAAGGTGTATCATTTATTGTTGCTGGCTGGGATCCGTGCTGCAGCATCTGTATGGAGCGCGCCATGTGGGCAGAAGTACTGACACCTCATTTCTCACATTATATATACAAAGCATTGGCGAGGGAGTTATCTGTTTAATCAGATCCACTAAGCAATGATAAGTTACATGTTTGCAGATAAACTGAAACGTAAATTCTCCTTTTTGTGAAGGCTATCAGTGATTAACGATACAGCATTTTTCTTCCGTCATTAGAACCTTTATTAACATATTTATAGAAACAGTTTACATTTTAGCTAGGTTGGTCACTTTTTTCCTTTTGTCATTAAGCATCAGCGAGGAATTATTAGGAAATTGATCTGTCCTGTCTATTTATGAGTTTCAACATTTGGGAAGTGTGACTGTACAGGTAGTTAGCCTTCACTTCTGGCATTAGGAAGTAATTTTTTTTTTTTTAATTTAAATCAACACCAGCTAAGTCCTGGACCCTCAGCTGGTCATCTGCTCATGTGGCAGTAAAGACAGAACATTACATTACCAATATTGCCCAGTGGTTCTCACACGTATATTTTACTTGGGTAGCCAACAAGGTGTGTTTGTCGACTCATTTTTAAACTTTGCTGTCAGGCAGATTAAGAAAAAATACAATCAGTTTACTAGTTGACAGTTCACTTTCCTCCCTTTTTGAAAGTTCAGTTGCTGCAAACTAGCTAGCGCCAACCTTTTCCAGCCCATGTTTTCCCTACAAACTCTGTATGGCTTTTTTAGTGAGTCTGACATACACAACAGTGGCAGCACAGATTACAAGTTTTACCAATATTTAAGTACATTGCCGCCATCTTGGATAAAGTTGAGGTTTGTGGGGCTGCTCTGACTTTCCTAGTTGGACGTCTGACTTGAGGGGGATGTTCCAGTTGAAAAATCTGACTGGGAACTTGGAAATTACAGCTTCAGGTGGAATGCACCTGAGAGTTTGAGTTCAATCACAGAATGAGAGACTCACTGAAGGTTACAGCTGATTATATTTCTCAGTTATTTGCCACAATTAAATTGACCAATAGAACATTTGCAGATGAAGAACTTATAAGCAAAATTGTTTGATAATTCCAATATTCCACATGTGCACAATGTGCACATACCCATCCATCTTTTGGAATAAATCTTTTGCAAACCATTGCTGGTCTTCCAGTCTAACACAAAGCATAGTGAGATACTGAATGATTTGAGGAAGAAGATTACATGAATCACCAGATCACAACCCAACTCTAAATTGATAGGAGATTTTGGACAGTCTATTCTTCTTTTGAAAGAATGTTGTTCATCCTTCCAGTAGAGTTCCAGAGACTTTGACAACCAATGCACATGAGTAGTGAATCTGTTCTGGCAGCACATGGTGGCTAAATGCATTACTATGCAGTTTTTCCTCTTATTTGGTCCCCGCTTTATCTGTTGATATACCAGCATAACTCTAATTTTTTTTTCATTTTCAGTCATGTTCAATCGGTCCAGTTGGCAGTTGCTACTTTAATTGTCAACATGGTATTGTTTGCCCTTTTAAATTTTGACATGGATTATTTTTCTCATCATTATACATTTGGATTCCCATCATTATCAAAATAGGAATTTGTGAGGAATAAATGAGTGTAAATAACTGATGATTTGTAAAGTTCAAATCCCAGTAATGTGAGCATAAAATTAATTTTAACTTTTGGAAGGAAAAAAAAACTGGAGGTGTGTGGAGGTGTTTTTGATGTGTCCTTTGGGATCATTTTGCTCTGTGAGTCTCTGTGCTGACTAGTGCAGGAGCTCCAACAGTTTTCACAGACTTGAGTCAGGGGTCTCTCTTTGGTAAAACATTACTTTGATCTCTTAATGATTTTTTTTATGTTAATTTGCAGAAACACTATAGATGGTTCGGTAACTGGATATGCCATCTGAGAAAGCTAAGTGTGCAGGGCACAGAAACCTTACTGATCCTGCTAAATCAATGTCAGATCAGCTGTTTGACTTGGGATGTACTTAGTTAAAAAAAATCAACTGAAGGTAACTTTTTCTGTCAATCGCATAGACTGGATGATAGCTTATTCCAATAAATTTCTAATTTCAGCAAGAACAGTGTGTCATCTGATATACTTTGACCTGAAGTTTCCTATCAATCCTCATATTGACCTTCACAGCTCCTCCTGTTGTCTGTCTAGTTGTGAAGGTAAATCTATTGTTAGATGTTTTACAGCTGTTTCATAACTACTCTTTCAAGAATTTTTGAGAGAAAATGAAGGTTGGAGATTGGCCTTAATTAGCTAAGATAGCTGAGTTTAAGTGATGACTGTGGTAGATAGCCTAATAAACATTGATTAATCATATTTAGGATTGAAGCATCAATTAATGTTAGGACTTCTTTGAGCAGTCTAGTAGGAATGGGGTGTTAAAATGTGTTGTTGTGTTAGAGCAGCCAATCCAAAGTCAAGAGTACTGCAGCCCACTCGAAAACCTGAAAATCCCACGAGACCCACTCAATCTTAAATCTTTACTCGAATCAAAATACAGGAGTGATGATTTCCTTGAAACTTTTATTTAAAAAATACAAACAACACAGGCTGTTGACTATAAATTTCTAACACTACACAGTCTTATGAAAAGTGTTAATGCCAATATGTGACTCACACAAACTTCAATACAAGAGCAGTAAATTTAGGTCAGAGTAATGAGTAATATCACAAACTAATAACCTCCTATTACCAGTTTTAATTCACTTTTTTTATAAATAAAATTTATATAAATATATAAGTATACATATTTGTGCATAGTGTCCCACACTTTGTGGTTTAGAGGGAATACTTGAATTAACTCAGAAAGATCAATCCGGGAAAAAAAAGCTCACACAATGTCTACAAGCAATCATCTTAAAGTACTATAATTTAAATGGCTTATGCGTACATATGTTACACCTATGGAATTAAATAAAAACAAGGAAGACATACTAGACATGTAAAAAGTGTTACTCAAAGGAACATTAATACCTTGCCTCTAGCAATACAGGCAGATAAAACTATTTTAGGAGCAGATAAGGAACATAAGGGAAAAAAAATCATTTCAAAACAAATTATATTAGACCCAAAATTATTTTTGAAGGCTCAATATCCAGAGAAGCATAACTATAGAAAAACTAAATGTGCATTTATAGACCTCAGAGTGCTAACAGACGCATTCTTCTGACCCTGGTTTGACTGGGCTTTCGCATTTTGCTTCACTGTTCCTGATCCCTTAGACTAACTGTTAGTATAGAGTAAAAAATAATAAAAATAAAGAACAATAAGCATTGTTCCCTTTTCTGATTATTCAGTGTTCTTTCAATAACAGCATTAATGTTTGTGATATTGTTAGCAGCGTAGGAGCGAGTGCTGCTCTGTTGTTGCTCACTGAATGAAGTTCCCAAAATCCAATGTGTTATGTGTGATTTAAACACAAATCACATACACATTAAGCACTTTGCTTTTGAAGAATTACAACAGGTCTGATTAAGGATGCTACTGAAATCTTTGCAACCTCCATTTGTCAGAGCTAAAAAACATTTTTCTGACTGGACTAATTTGTGACACCAGAATAAGTTCTATAAAATTTCCTTAACAGTTGTTGCAATGAAAAATTTGCCATTGATGTTTTTTTAAATTCAATATCATTTATATAGCACCAAATCACAACACCCAGTCACCCCAAGGCACTTTATATTGTAAGGTAAAAACCACACAACAACAGCAATGATGATGAATTTAATGGGAAGGAGCTGGCATGATTCACATCCCGCTGCAAGTTGACGAAGAACTCTGGAGAACTTTGCTGATTTTAGCTGATTTCATTTTATTGTTTTAGTGAAGTAAATCTAGGAAACAAAGGAAGGAAATTAAATAGGAAGAAAATGGCATGAAAATTGAAAAAAATGAAGAAGATAAACTGGACCAAGAATGCTGGATGAAGGATGGAAGATAAACAGGATGAAAAGGTTAAAGGATGGACAGATAGAGGACACAAGATAAATAGGAATATATATAGGAAAATATAGAGGAAGGTAAAGAAATAGGATGAGAAAGAAGGAGGAAGAATGATAACTAAGCAAACTGGTAACAGATGAGATGGAGGGAGGAAGGTAAATTAAAACAAACAGAAAAAAAGGAAGATGAGTAGGCAGAAAATGTATAGGACAGGACGGAGGGAGGTAGGAAAATAAAATAAAACAAAAATATAAATAGGAAAAAAAAGGTACAGAAAGGGATGGATAGAGGAAAGAAGATAAATAGGAAGCAAGGTGTGGAAAAGAGGAATGAAGAAAGAGCAAGAAAAGGAAAAATAAGGGTAAGAGCGAGGAAGAAAGAAATATGAAGAGAAGGTTAAAGCATGTCGCCGCGGTGTGTAACCGATATGAAGTATTGGGCTACTAAGTCAGTTTATGTGATTTACGTGTTTTGTTCCAGTAGAGTGCGCCTTGTAGTGATGGGCAAAGCGAGGCTTTCTGAAACACATCTCTATAGTGACACCCAGTGGCCACTTTAGCTCATTCCACATCTGTATGATGACGTTCTCTGAAACAATGAAACGCACAAGTGCGGAACAATTGTAAGCGAGGGTACTTATTACACCACACTATCAATAATTATGAGAGAAACCGGCATCCAACAAAGCAAGAAAAACTCTTGTTAAAGACCGCAAGCTGTGACTGTAAAGAACTGTGTTTTAATATGTGTTTCAGTTGCTTATTAATTCAGTGTAATGCACAACAAATAAATGTATGAAATAAAATATTTTGTAACAAGGCTGCTGTTCCTTGTGACGACAACACAGGTCTGGTGGATTTGAATGTCACCTACAAATCTACTTATGCTTATGGAAATGAAGGAAGGGAAACTCAAGAAACAACTGTCATATGTCAAGATTTTTATTCAAAAATATTTCCTCAGCTGTTTTGGGGCTCAGTCGACATCTTTTTTTGCTATTTACCTCTCCAGCTTTGGAAAACATCCGTTCACATGGCACACTTGTGGCAGGGATGCAAAGATTTTTTTTTGCCAATAAATAAAGGTGAGGATAAACAGCATGTCGCTCCTGCCAATAAATCGGTGGATTCTCTGTTCGTGGAGGAAATGCATCTGTTAGGTATTTCTTGACCTCTACTGTGGAATCAGCAGTTGCATTGTGGGTACTCTGCGTTTCCATATCCTGGCTGTCAAAAAGTTCCCACAAACCAACTGTCGAAGGTTTTATGGCCGTGGTTGAAGCTGCCACTTCTTCTGCTGGTGCTGCTGGTGCTGCTGGTGGTGGGCCTGCAGATGTTGATGGCTGTGGTTCTGAGTAAATGAAAACAGTTTTAATGGTAGGGTCAGCCAGTTGGTTATACAGTATAGGCATAGCAAACACATAATTTGCATTATTTTTGATATCACCTCATACAGTGAAATGAAAGTAAACCGTCATTTGCTGGTAAGATGGCTGAGCGCATCAGTGAAGCACACTCCAGAGTCAGGGTCCTCTCTGCTTCCTGGGCTTTCATCGGATTCCCAAAAGCTAGATTTTTAAACCTTGGGTCGAGCAATGTGGCCAAGGAAAACACCTGGAATGACTCGTATGTCCCACATCTAGTGTGCAGGCCATCCTTCAAATGTGAGCCTAATGTAGAAAACAGGAACAAAACATAAAATATAAATAAAATTAACTGACATATCTTGATGGTTATGATCAATTATGCACCAACTCCAAGGCTATCCTGTTACTGGAACTTACCTAGTTGTACAGCAGGCTCTAGTCCTACATGTTTAATTGTTGCTGACAGTTTGTACTGCAGCATTCTGTACAGTGGGATCAGTTTTGATGCTGATACTCTCTGCTCCTCTGACATTTCTGTTGTTGCAAGCTTAAATGGTTGAAGGAGCGTCATGCATTCTTGAATGGGTCCATATTCGTAACTTGTCAGTGGAACAATATCACTGCTGAAATTGTAAAGTGCAGCACCCACAGGCACACGTTGCTCATACAACCGTTGCAGCATGTCAAATGTGCTGTTCCATCTTGTCTCCACGTCTTGAATCAGTTTTAATGGTGGTTTACCCATCAAGCCCTGCACGTCTTTGGCCTTGGTGCTGGATCTGAACAATCCAACTATTTTTCGGGCTTTGTTGCGGATTTCTAGCAGAGCAGGTGTCTAGTCGAGAGCCTTCTTTACAATAAGATTAAGAGTGTGCGCAAAGCAGGGAACATGGCGGAGGTTCAGTAACTGAACACTTAAAGCCATGTTTGCTGTGTTATCGGTGACAAGGCACTGAACTTTTGATGTTATTCCCCACTCAGCCATGAGCACACTTTCTGCCTCCATTATGTGCTCAGCTGTGTGGGACTGCTGAAACCTGGTCACCCCAAGCAGAACTGTTGCCATCTTTGTGTCACTTGTGATATAGTGGCAAGTCACACCAAGGTATCCATCCATGTTTATGGAAGACCACATGTCAGCCGTAAGCCTAACAAAATCAGCCTTCTGTAGCCTTTGTACTTCTCCTCCACCATTTCTTTGAGTGCTTTTCTTGATGCTTTTCTTGATGGCAGGTTGTAGCTGGGCTCAAGCTTTTGGACAAAGGCCCTAAAACCTTCATAGTGAAGGGCTGCAAATCCTTCACCACCAAGTTCACCAGAGCCTCATCCAACTCTTTCTGCCTGCCTTTTAAAAGAGAACATAAAATCAATCCCAAAAGAGTAAATGTAGCATAAAAGTAAATGTATCTTCAAAAACCGCTTTGGGTATGAGGCTGTTATTTGGCCATACAACAGCGTTGCCAAAATACACTAAACAACCAAGCTGTGTTATAGGGAGTTTCTGTTCAGTGTGCTGTCACATTTCCTTCTGAAAATAATAAAGTCTTTGGGAACTACAGTTAATATTATGTCAAATACACACAGTCACAAATATATTGTGCCTTTGGTGGTTTTTGCATAAATAAAGACAGACAGGAAACATATTGATTCAATACAATTCTCATTTTTCAGCATTTGTTTGCTATTTCAGTGTTGACAATGGAGTCCTGTAATGTGGCTTATCTTTGTTTGGGCATTACTGAGTCCCATTTCAAACTGTGGCCATTCTTAGTGCGTTTTAATGCATTAATGCTCAATATGAATAATCTTTCAAACAATCCATACCTTGATTAGATGGCCCAGGAACAGGCCTATGTACAGAGGGAACATTACCTCCCTCTGAACCCTCTCAAATGGCACATCATAGAAGATGTATTATTGCAGTAGGCCAGCTGCACAAATCATACACCTGACTTTATTTGGTGTTTCCTAATGGAAATGCTCCCACACTACAGATCGGGATCTCTTACAGGGACGTTCCATCTTAATCTATCTAGTCTATGTGGCTACACCTGAAATTGCTGTACTATCTCGTACCTATCTTTGTCTCGCTGCTACTATCACTAACTATACTTTAAACTGAATTAATTTAATGTAATCCTACCTGTCTGCTTTTAAGTAACCTATGAATAAATATTCTAACTTGACTAATCTATCAGTCACTAAATCACGCTATCAATTGCAATGTCACTATATCAAATTCTTCCTCCTCTCTCAAAACCTCTCACAAAAAAACCCCCTCGAAGTTTCGATGTGTTTGGGTTGACTTTTATCCTTTCTGGCAGTGTCAGCAGGTACGCCACCTGTCGTAGCTACGGTGAAATGCACCAAAGCCTCGCTTTGCCACGGTCACGTGACATGGGTGTTTTGAACCAGGTTTCGGAGCAGTGTTTCGAAACATTGCGCTTCGGAAGCTCGACACAGTGTCGAAGCGGCTGTTTCGAGCGTCCCATCCCTAGCGCCTTGGCAATGCATGTTTAATGTGAGCGCTGCAGCAACCTCGACACTGACTTTAACAATGCCAAAATCAACCAGCAATTAGCTGGCGATGAGGTTTACAAGAAATAAGCAAAAAAGATAAATAATTGTGAATCACGGGAGTGCAAGTCAACGAGACAATTATATGTGGAAGTCCTGGTGAGTTCCAAACATGTTTACTTTTAGCCGAAGCTAATGGCTAGAGCTGATAAAATTTCATTTTATCTTTGATACTACTGCTAGACAATTTCAATAAAAAACAAAAACAATCGGGAGTTTATATGAATGGTGTCTAATGTTTGCTATACTTTAGTGCATGCTGTATCATTACTAATTACCAAAATTGATCGGATGTGTGCTAATGCTAGCCGCTAATGCTAATCGCCACATGGCATGTGGCATCAGCTTTCTGCGGTTGCTGATAGCACGGGTAATTCAGTTGTAAATGTAAATATTAATATTTAATAGTTGAAGCTCTTTAAAAGCTTACTCTGGCTAATATTGTATTTTTGGTTTATATTATATATACGTTAAACTTTTGTATTGTTTTATTCTATGCGCACTGCTAAACATAGGATGGTTTATCATAATTTTAAAGCTGACTAAGCAGCAACTAGAGTTATAAAAGAAATGTTACTATGATGCAGTTATCCAAAGTTATTGTAGGTATGTTACAAAAAAAAAATCAAAATTCCCAAATGGCTCAAAAATTCACACCACTGGATAGAGCCTTTAAATACAAACAAAACTACCATCTCTGTTAAAATTGATTTACAAATAAGGAAGTTTACATTTTAAGTGAAGAAAAAATAGGCAATTTTCTCCTACCGTTTTACTGCTTACTGAAGAAAGTCTGTGATCTCTAGAAAGCAAAATGGCCATAACTTCCATATTTCCCAACAGAATCAAATGAAATTTGAAATGTAATTAGTTTTTAGTAAGAACATGACAGTACAATTTTTAAACCAAATATTTAGTGATTAATCATAAAATACCCTTACAAAAATCACAGATCATTGAACATAAAATACATTGAAATTTATAAATGAAATTATAATTGTCAATTTAAGATATTTTTACAGCATGATGATGCAGTATATAGAACATTTCATGAATACGTGTTGGTTTAATCGGGCAGAAATCGTGCATTTTTCATTGATTTTACAGCAGCCATGAACCAGCCGGTCAGACCTCCTAAATTCTGGTGTCCTGCCAAAGTAGTTATCCCCGACATAAATTGTATCCCCACCCTCGAGAGTGTGCAGAGGTGGAGGATGAGGAGGCGGCAGAGCCAGTTGCCATGCCTTACGCTTCTTTTGGAAGGATTTTTTTTTCTTACCAAAAACTACAGGGGATACACATTTTATCAGGCTGTTTCTCCCTCTGCCAAAATCTGTACCCCCCTGCTATAATGCACACTTATTGTCCTACCTGATAAAATGTGTATTCCCTCTAATTTTTGGGTAGAAAAAAGAAATCTTGTTGAAAATCACCCAGATTATTAGGCATTCTCTGCTTTATTCATCAAATAAAAGCAGTCATGGTAGGAAAATAAATGTGCAGCAGGGGGGGCACAGATTTGGCAGAGGGAGAAACAGCGTGTGTAGTGCAGTTTAAGCTACTCCTTCCACGCAGTATGTTACAGTGTCCTGAAATTAGTATTAAAATTCATTCAGTTTACTTACAAAATGAAATGATACTTTTGTTTTTCAGTGTTTATTGCAGCGAAAACAGACTATTAAAAAATAGCCACATGCCTCTTTGTCCTCCTCTGGGCGCTTTCACAGGTGGGGATACAATTTATGTTGGGGATAACTACTTTGGCACGACACCGGTGCTCCAAAAACCACTTTCGCATGTCCAGATTTTAATGAAACCTTATCAACAGAAGGAAAAAAGGCTGGATTAAATTCCTACATACCTTTGAATCAGCCCTATAAATCTGATATTTTGATTTTATGTGGATTAAATTGGAGCCAAATCTTCGACGGGACCAAGCCGACTGAAATCTTAAACTGAACAAAATAAAATGAAAATGAGGCAGAAAAGGAGGAATTCCCTTACATGATACCAGAAATTCAAAGGAAATAACCCCTTATAAGCCAGTCAAAAACCCTAATTGCTGAGACACCCCTGTGCCGTAGGTGAATGCTGTGCATGCAGGCG